>NW_028319591.1:620000-771503 GCF_062004578.1 Staurois parvus | reverse complement strand
TGGTGGGGTGGACGGGGGGCGGTGGATGGAGGGTAGTGGTGGGTGGAGGGTGGTGGTGTTGATGTGAGAGTGGTGGTGGTGGGAGGGTGGTGGCGGTAGGAGGGTGGAGGTGGGAGGTTGGTGGTGGTAGGAGGGTGGTGGGAGGGTAGTGGGTGGAGGGTGGTGGTGTTGGTGGGTGGTGGTAGTGGTGGTAGGAGGGTGGTGGTGGAGGTAGGAGGGTGGTGGTGGGTGGGTGGTGGTATGGGTGGGGTTGGTGGGTGGTGGGAGGGTGCTGGTGTTGGTGGGAGGGTGCTGGTGGTGTTGGTGGGAGGGTGCTGGTGGGTGGGTGGTGGTGTTGGTGGGTGGTGGTGGTGGGTGGTGTTGGTGGGTTATGGGAGGGTGTTGGTGGGAGGGTGGTGGTGGTGGGAGGGTGGTGGTGGGTGGACGGGGGCGGTGGATGGAGGGTAGTGGTGGGTGGAGGGTGGTGGTGTTGATGTGAGAGTGGTGGTGGTGGGAGGGTGGTGGCGGGTAGGAGGGTGGAGGTGGGAGGGTGGTGGTGGTGGGTGGGTGCTGGTGGTGTTGGTGGGTGGGAGGGTGGTGTTGGTGGGTTATGGGAGGGTGCTGGTGTTGGTGGGAGGGTGGTGGTGGTGGTTGGGTGCTGGTGTTCGTGCTGGGAGGGTGGTGGTGGTGGGAGGGTGGTGGCGGTAGGAGGGTGGAGGTGGGAGGGTGGTGGTGGTGGGTGGGTGCTGGTGGTGGTGGGAGGGTGGTGGTGGTGGGAGGGTGCTGGTGGTGGTGGTGGTAGGAGGGTGGTGGTGGTAGGAGGGTGGGGGTGGAGGTGGTGGTGGGTGGGTGCTGGTGTTGGTGGTGGGAGGGTGGTGGTGGGTGGGTGGTGGTGGTATGGGTGGGGTTGGTGGGTGGTGGTGGTGGGAGGGTGCTGGTGTTGGTGGGAGGGTGGTGGTGTTGGTGGGTGGTGGTGGGAGGGTGGTGTTGGTGGGTTATGGGACGGTGCTGGTGTTGGTGGGAGGTTGGTGGTGGTGGGAGGGTGGTGGCGGTGGTTGGGTGCTGGTGTTCGTGCTGGGAGGGTGGTGGTGGTGGGAGGGTGGTGGCGGTAGGAGGGTGGAGGTGGTGGGTGGGTGCTGGTGATGGTAGGAGGGTGGTGGTGGTGGGTGGGTGCTAGTGTTGGTAGGAGGGTGGAGGTGGTGGTGGGAGGGTGGTGGTGGGTGGGTGGTGGTGGTATGGGTGGGGTTGGTGGGAGGGTGCTGGTGTTGGTGGGAGGGTGGTGGTGTTGGTGGGAGGGTGGTGGTGTTGGTGGGTGGTGGTGGGAGGGTGGTGTTGGTGGGTTATGGGACGGTGCTGGTGTTGGTGGGAGGTTGGTGGTGGTGGGAGGGTGGTGGCGGTGGTTGGGTGCTGGTGTTCGTGCTGGGAGGGTGGTGGTGGTGGGAGGGTGGTGGCGGTAGGAGGGTGGAGGTGGTGGGTGGGTGCTGGTGATGGTAGGAGGGTGGAGGTGGTGGTGGGAGGGTGGTGGTGGGTGGGTGCTAGTGTTGGTAGGAGGGTGGAGGTGGTGGTGGGAGGGTGGTGGTGGGTGGGTGCTAGTGTTGGTGGTGGTGGGAGGGTGGAGGTGGTGGGTGCTGGTGTTGGTGGTGGGAGGGGTATGAAAGATCACTTGAAAAAGCAAAAACAAAGAAAGATTTTTGGATGAGAATATTCGCACAAAGGTCATACGAAAAAATTCCTTGAACATTCCGTGAATGGACGAATGTCGTTCGAAAATTGTCTTTTGCTTCTGACATTCGAGTTTAACCCCTTCACGCCTGAGGGTAAAACAAATGTAAATGCCTAAGCACAATTCTGCAACGTTGTGATAGTAAAACCGTCCAGATCACCACAACTACTATGTACATCCAGGTGGATTATACCGTGTTTTTTTCAGGACAAAATTGGGCTTTCATTGGTGGTAAATGGTAATGGATATCTCCTGATTTTTTTTTTATTATCAAAAGAAAACTGGCCCAAAATAGTAAAAAAAAAAGTTTTTATTTAGCTGTGTGTTTCTTGTTACTACCATAACCTACCACCAAAGAACAACCCAAAATAAATTCTCCAACTCTTGGCGGTCGCAGCGATACCATATATGTGTGTTATTTGTTGTTTGTACCCGTAGTACAGCCCAGAAACAATAGTGCGCATTTTGTTTTTGTCTTTTTTTTTTTACCTAAAACACACTGACACCAATTTTTTTTCCATTAAATCCTGACCTTTGACCCTGATCTTGACCCAAACACCCTGGCACTGAACTAGATCAAACTTTGATCTAGGTATGTATGTATGTATATATTTTTTATTTTTTTTTACAAACTTTTTTTTCTCTCTCTATGCCAGGAGTTAGAGAGATACAATGTATCTCTCTTCTCCATTCATAGGGAGAAAAAAAAAACAAGGGGGCCGGGCTGCACAGTGACTGATCACTCTGATAGCCAATCAGAGGCTATCACAGCGATCATGTGACCCGGAATCGGGAGTCCTGGGTCCCGATCGTTAGAACGGGACCTGGGGATCTCAGTGACACAGCGGTCTCGGTGCTGGGAGTGCGCAGTGCGGCGTGCTCCCAGCACAAAGACAGGTACGCATATATGCGGCCCCCATGGAAAAAAGCCCAGTTCCGTGAGGCCGCATATTTGCGTGACGTTGGCTTCAAGGGGTTAAAAAGAATATAATTTCTAAATGATCACCACATATACTGCCTGAAAATTCGTTTCATCCTTCCTGCCTGTTCGAATTTTCCTGTCGCTGCGGTCAAAAACAAACATCGATTTGACCCCCACTAAAGATTAGAAAATCAACCGAATATTCTTGAGACAAAAATCTATACGTGTATGGCCAGCTTAAGTGTCAAAAAGGTATGACAGCGTGGGAACTTCAGCAGTGACGTCACACCCCAGGGAAAGGGGGGGGGGGGGGGCTGCACTGCCTGGGACCACTTCTGGGGTTCCTCAGTCTTTGACCAATCACACTATGCGCACTAGTCACATGGCCATCTTACCGGTGGGGGTTTCTTCCTCATCTGGAACACCCGGGTCTCTCCGAAGCTTAATGAGGCGATGATGGGATTCCTGCCGAGGTCGGGTTCATCATCGCTGTGCCAGTCTATGCTGTCCTTGTCGTGTCTGTAGAGGTTGCAGAGCAGGGAGTTGAAGCTGAATGCGGTCACCTCCTCGATGCGGTCCTTCAGCATGGTGAGCAGAGGATGCCACTGCAGACACGGGACAGATCAGTCGGGTCCAACCAGCAAAGAACGAGCAAGAATTCTCTCTTTACTTTAACCCCTTCCAGTCCGGACACTTTCATCCCCTTCCTGTCCAGGCCAATTTTCAGCTGTCACACTTTGAATGGCAATTGCGCGGTCATGCAACACTGTACCCATATGAATTTTTTAGCATTTTTTTTGAGACAGATAAAACTTTAGTTTGGTGGTATTTATTCACCACTGGGACTTTTATTTTGAAAAAGTCCAAAAATTTTACAAAAAAAAAGTGTTTTTCTTATAAAAGTTTGCAAATAAATAATCTTTCTTCATAGATCTTGGCCAAAATGTATTCAGCTATATTGTTAGTATTAAAAAAAAAACACCAAAATTAGTTTATAACCAAAAATGATAATTTTTCACTTTTTGTTACATTTGTATTTATTTTTTTATATTATTATTTATGTTTTTTTCTTTAAACATACTGTCACCCTAGCAGTACAGCGTCACCATAGTGACACTGTACTACTTGTGGGGGGTGATGATTTTTTTTTTCTTTTTTTACACGGATTGCTTTTACACCCATAAAGGCTGTAAAAGCAATAATTTCTACTTCTCTCTGGCTGCATTCCTGCAGCCATTGAGAAATACTGTGAGAGCTGTGATTGGTCACAGTTTGTCACATGGTACGAGGCTGTTGTGAATAGCCCTGTAGCATGTGACTTCTATGATCATTCACAGATTTCACAAGTAGTAAGCAATGATGTCAGGAAGTGACATCTTGTTTACTACTCTTCATGTGATCACTGATTGGCCAACCTGGGAATGCAAAATATAAATCAGATTAAACATCAGCATTAAAGTGATTGTAAATCTCTGATATAAAAATGAACAAACCATATCCTTCTATAGTGTGTACTTGCCTCCACCCAATGCACCTAGTGTGCTTTTCTGTCTGCTCTGTCATTCCTCTGCTGTCTTCATGAGTCACTTCTGGCAGTTCATGTCAAAACCAACAATCCCAGGAGATGCTCCACCCCCCCAGCAGCACACAGCAGGTGATTGACAGCTTCAGTTGTGTATGTTTCCTTATGAGACTCCGGTCTCAGATTACACTCAGCTCTATGCTTTGCAGTGTGTGACATCAGATCCCCACCCCCGTTTTCTGAAGCTCAGAAATGTTGTGTGAACTGTACACTTTGAACTGCAGTGGATAAGAAAAGGCAGAAGATAAACAGGTACAACTTATGAAGAAGGTTTTGTTCCAGCTCTGTGTCTCACCTGAGGATAGTCACTTCACTGGGTATACAGAAGGATTTACAACCACTTTAAATTGAGAAGTGGAGGATAGCCCTGGCCCATAACACCCATACACCTGGAGGATAGCCATGGCCCATAACACCCATACACCTGGAGGATAGCCATGGCCCATAACACCCATACACCTGGAGGATAGCCATGGCCCATAACACCCATACACCTGGAGGATAGCCCTGGCACATAACACCCATACACCTGGAGGATAGCCATGGCCCATAACACCCATACACCTGGAGGATAGCCAGGGCACATAACACCCATACACCTGGAGGATAGCCATGGCACACAACACCCATACACCTGGAGGATAGCCCTGGCACATAACACCCATACACCTGGAGGATAGCCATGGCACATAACAACCATACACCTGGAGGATAGCCAGGGCACATAACACCCATACACCTGGAGGATAGCCATGGCACACAACACCCATACACCTGGAGGATAGCCCTGGCACATAACACCCATACACCTGGAGGATAGCCATGGCACATAACAACCATACACCTGGAGGATAGCCAGGGCACATAACACCCATACACCTGGAGGATAGCCAGGGCACATAACACCCATACACCTGGAGGATAGCCAGGGCACATAACACCCACACACCTGGAGGATAGCCCTGGCACATAACACCCAAACACCTGGAGGATAGCCATGGCACATAACACACATAAACCTGGAGGATAGCCTTGGCACATAACACCCATACACCTGGAGGATAGCCATGGCACATAACAACCATACACCTGGAGGATAGCCATGGCACATAACAACCATACACCTGGAGGATAGCCATGGCACATAACAACCATACACCTGGAGGATAGCCATGGCACATAACAACCATACACCTGGAGGATAGCCATGGCACATAACAACCATACACCTGGAGGATAGCCCTTTCACATAACACCCATACACCTGGAGGATAGCCAGGGCACATAACACACATACACCTGGAGGATAGCCCTGGCACATAACAACCATACACCTGGAGGATAGCCAGGGCACATAACACCCATAAATATGGAGGATAGCCCTGTCACATAACACCCATAAACCTGGAGGATAGCCCTGGCACATAACACACATACACCTGGAGGATAGCCCTGGCACATAACAACCATACACCTGGAGGATAGCCAGGGCACATAACACCCATAAATATGGAGGATAGCCCTGTCACATAACACCCATAAACCTGGAGGATAGCCATGGCACATAACACCCATACACCTGGAGGATAGCCCTGGCACATAACACCCATACACCTGGAGGATAGCCAGAGCACATAACACCCATACACCTGGAGGATAGCCAGGGCACATAACACCCATAAACCTGGAGGACAGCCCTGGCACATAACCATAAACCTGGAGGATAGCCATGGCACATAACACCCATACACCTGGAGGATAGCCCTGGCACATAACACCCATACACCTGGAGGATAGCCAGGGCACATAACACCCATACACCTGGAGGATAGCCTTGGCACATAACACCCATAAACCTGGAGGATAGCCATGGCACATAACACCCATACACCTGGAGGATAGCCCTGGCACATAACACACATACACCTGGAGGATAGCCAGAGCACATAACACCCATACACCTGGAGGATAGCCAGGGCACATAACACCCATAAACCTGGAGGACAGCCCTGGCACATAACAACCATAAACCTGGAGGATAGCCATGGCACATAACACCCATACACCTGGAGGATAGCCAGGGCACATAACACCCATACACCTGGAGGATAGCCTTGGCACATAACACCCATAAACCTGGAGGATAGCCTTGGCACATAACCATAAACCTGGAGGATAGCCCTGGCACATAACACCCATACACCTGGAGGATAGCCAGGGCACATAACACACATACACCTGGAGGATAGCCAGGGCACATAACACACATACACCTGGAGGATAGCCAGGGCACATAACACCCATAAACCTGGAGGATAGCCCTGGCACATAACACACATACACCTGGAGGATAGCCTTGGCACATAACCATAAACCTGGAGGATAGCCAGGGCACATAACACCCATAAACCTGGAGGATAGCCCTGACACATAACACCCATAAACCTGGATGATAGCCCTGGCACATAACACCCATACACCTGGAGGATAGCCCTGGCACATAACACCCATAAACCTGGAGGATAGCCCTGGCACATAACACCCATAAACCTGGAGGATAGCCCTGGCACATAACACCCATAAACCTGGAGGATAGCCCTGGCACATAACACCCATACACCTGGAGGATAGCCCTGGCACATAACACCCATAAACCTGGAGGATAGCCCTGGCACATAACACACATACACCTGGAGGATAGCCAGGGCACATAACACCCATACACCTGGAGGATAGCCCTGGCACATAACACCCATACACCTGGAGGATAGCCTTGGCACATAACACCCATACACCTGGAGGATAGCCTTGGCACATAACACCCATAAACCTGGAGGATAGCCTTGGCACATAACCATAAACCTGGAGGATAGCCCTGGCACATAACACCCATACACCTGGAGGATAGCCAGGGCACATAACACCCATACACCTGGAGGATAGCCCTGGCACATAACACACATACACCTGGAGGATAGCCCTGGCACATAACACACATACACCTGGAGGATAGCCAGGGCACATAACACACATACACCTGGAGGATAGCCAGGGCACATAACACCCATAAACCTGGAGGATAGCCCTGGCACATAACACACATACACCTGGAGGATAGCCTTGGCACATAACCATAAACCTGGAGGATAGCCAGGGCACATAACACCCATACACCTGGAGGATAGCCAGGGCACATAACACCCATACACCTGGAGGATAGCCCTGTCACATAACACCCATAAACCTGGAGGATAGCCTTGGCACATAACCATAAACCTGGAGGATAGCCAGGGCACATAACACCCATAAACCTGGAGGATAGCCCTGACACATAACACCCATAAACCTGGATGATAGCCCTGGCACATAACACCCATACACCTGGAGGATAGCCCTGGCACATAACACCCATACACCTGGAGGATAGCCCTGGCACATAACACCCATAAACCTGGAGGATAGCCCTGGCACATAACACCCATAAACCTGGAGGATAGCCAGGGCACATAACACACATACACCTGGAGGATAGCCAGGGCACATACTTGTATCCTCGATCCAGGCTCTGATATCAGTTTTTCTCATTATGTTTGCATTTTGGACATCAGAGGAAACAGAAGCCTTGTATACTCACATGGGGATTGGCCTGCATCGTAGAGCGCGAGTAGGTATAAGGCAGCTCTCCGTACCAGCAGGTAAGCCGGGGCTCCTGGTAAGGTCCATCTGTCAGAAGACAAATCCTGTCACAGGCTGAAAATCTTTCTTCTACATCACCAACCTAGAGGATGGGCTACTACAAGTCCCAGCACCTGGGCTCAATGTTCCTCCATTACTAGAGACACAGACTGGCTTCATCGCTTCTCGGCCTTTTGGCTGCGATCACTTTGTGGTTGTAGCTGAGAGGCTAAGCTAGTAGAGGACCAGCGCCCTCGGCCTGGCGGGGTATACCAAGCCCTGCCTGCTGCTATTGGGGGTGGCGCTCCTCGAAAGCTGTGAGTTGCGATCGCCGGGCGGAACCTACCCTTTGGGGCGGGGGACGCTTCGGTTTTTGATCTGATGGCGCACATTCCTTCTGATGCACCAAACACCGTTCGGGTGTATGTCCGTGAGGAGAGACGTGGGGACTGCGGTCTGTTTCATGTACAGAAGAAGGTGGTGATGGATCTGTTGGGGATGCCTCTGGATTCGTTGTATTGCGTGCAGGCCTTTCCTTTAAGCGGCTTTTTTGATTTGACCTTCTTCCGGATTGCTGAGATGCAGACGTGTTTGCAGAGGAGCCGAGAGAAAGCGGATGATCCTTTAATGGTGGGCCTTTTGTTTATCGGGAATGAATCCAAGCAGAGGATACCATTGACTATCCAGACCTATAACCCTTTTGTAAGGGAAGAGGAGATCCAGGCCTTTTTGAGTCGGTACTGTTCTTTTATTTCTGCTGGAGTAAAGCAGACTAACGTGCTTGGCACGTTCAATGGACATCGGAGGTACTATGTCCAGTTGAGAAGGGATGACGGTGGGATTGGCGGCCGGATGCACCCTCCACAAGCCTTTTCTATCGGCCCGAACAGGGGGGTACTGTGGTACCCGGGACAGCCCCAGTATTGTCGGAACTGCTTTTCTTTTGGGCACACCAGAGAAAACTGTGATGCCGGTTTGGTATGTCGGAACTGCTTTCAGCCGGGTCACAGGACAGCAGACTGTTCGGAGGGCAGGAAGTGCCATTTTTGCGGAGGAACAAATCATCTGGCGAGACAGTGTCCTGTGTTGACCCATGTGGCTCCTGGTGATTCTGGCCACCAGGTCATAAGGAGTGCGGAGGAACGGGCACCATCTTATGCTGAAGTGGCGGGGGGGATTGCTCCGGCCAGGAGGGTGGAGGTCCCGCCTGAAGGCAGGGGGGAGGAGGTGGCCTTGCAGGGTGGAGATGTGTTGTCTTCTGCTGAGGTGGCTGGGGGGGCTGTACCGGCCCGGGAGGTGGAGGTCCCGCCAGCAGTGGTATTATCTGGTTCTGGAGTGACTAGGGGGACAGCCCTGGTCAGGGAGGTGGAGGTGGTATTGGGCAGTAGGGTGGATGCAGCACAATTTCATGGAGAGCGTGAGTTGTCTGGTGCTGTGGCGGCTGAGGGGATGACTCCGGCCAGGTTGGTGGAGGTCCCGTCGGTTGCTAAGGCAGGAGGGGTGGTAATTCAGCCCGAGCTTAGTGACACGGCAACGGCGACTCGGGCCCCGGCAGTCGGGGACACTGAGCCGTCTGTAAGTGGCGCTGTGGAGCGGGGCGGGGCTGGTGGAACAGAGGTTATGGATCTCTCACGAGATACCTTGAAAAGGAGGAAGGGTGGTGCGGAGGTTTCCTCTCAGGTAATATCGGAATTCCCAAGCCAGGAGGAGGACTCAGACTCGTCTGAGATCTCTGTGGAGTCTTGTACGAGTAGTGGAAAGACGGAGAGCTTAGTGACCCGTAGGGGGTCGAAAAAGGCAGTTGCAGAGGGGGTCCGGGAGTTGAGGAGTAAAGTGGCAGCGGCCCGTTTCAGCAAAAGGGAGAGGAAGGGTAAAAAAAAAAAATGACACCTGATTTTTGATGTATGGTTTACTTAATTTTTTCCTCTTTCATCACTAGGAACGCCGATTCGTATCTCCTCAGTTAATGTTCGTAGCATCCAGGCAGCACCGAGAAGGGCGGCGTTACTTCATTATCTCGCCTTGTTGTCGTCCGATGTCATTGGTCTGCAGGAATGCAATTTGACTGAGGAACCCCATCCGGACGAATGGCCTCATGGTCCTGCTGTATGGTCTGGAGGAACGGAGGGGAATGCCGGAATTGGCATCTTGTTTAAGAATCGGCGTTTCAGGATATTGGAAACTATACATGTGGTGAAGGGGAGGGCTGTGGTTTGTAAGGTGGAAATTGATGGTTTGGTATTTAAAGTAATTAACGTGTACGCATCTCCCAGGAAGGTGGAGCGTCTTACGTTATTTGAACAGTTAAAAATGTTCTTGGGTGGCAGAATTCCACTACTCATGTTTGGTGACTTTAACTGTGTGTTGAGGGGGGAAGATATTGGTGGGGGTGGTGGGGGGAGTGTGGGGAGGGGAGGAGGGGGGGGTGGTGGGGGGAGTGTGGGGAGGGGAATGGGTTAGGGGTGGGGGAGGGAGTGTGGGGTTGGGTGGGGGAGGGGTTGGGGGGGGGGGGGGTGGTGAGGGTGGAAGAGTGGATAAGTCTGGTAAAGTTTTGTTGGACATCTGCTTGGATTTTGGTCTGAAGGATCTCGGGAAGGATGGTGGTCACACCTTTTTTTCTAGCGGCAGGAACTTAAGTTCCCGTATTGACTTTGTTTTTTGTTCCAGGGAGTTTTCCTCTGTGTCCTTTTTGGTGCGGCCAGAGCCGTTTACGGATCATGGGCGGATAGAGTGTTGCGTGAGTATGGAGTCTGACAGGGTGTATGGAAGGGGTGTATGGAAGTTAAATGTTGAGTTGTTGGATGACGTGAATGTAAGGGCGGAGTATGTGAGGAATTTTGAAAAATGGGAAAGAATGAGGTTGGAGTTTGAGAGCGTGGTGGAATGGTGGGATTGGGTGAAAGTTCAGACTAAAAAGTTTTTTGTGTGGAAGGGATGTGAGAAGGTGAAAAGAGAGAGAGAGGAGTATGAATGGTGGCAGAAGCGTTTGGAGTATTTGAATGAGATGAGTGCGTGGGGAGAGAATGTGGAGAATGAGAAGGCAGAGGCAAGAGTGAAGATTGGAAGATTTTTGGATGTTAAGGGAAAGGCGTTGTTGATGCAGGCGAGAATGGTTGTGAAAGAAAAGGATGAGCAGTGTACAAGGTATTTTTTTAAAAAGGTGTATGGTAGTAAGAGTGAGTTGGTGAGTGTGGTGAGGGAAGATGGTAGTGAGGTGGCTGGGAATGAGAGGGTGGCGAAAGAGGTGTGGAAGTTTTACAGTAATTTGTTTTCAGAGAGTAAGAGTGATATAGAGGTTGAAAATGATGTGATTGGTGTGATTGAGGAGAGTTTGGATGAGAGTGATAGGATGGTTTTGAATGAGGATGTAAGTCTGGATGAAATTGAGATGGGATTGAGTGGGATGAAAGCGGGGAAGACTCCCGGGTTGGATGGCCTACCCGTGGAGTTCTACCGAGTGTTTTGGCAGTGGATTGGAAGGTGTGTGTTTGATGTGTGTGTAGCTGTATTGGAAAGGGGTCGTATGTCTGAGAGTATGGCAGAGGGGTTGATTGTGTTACTGTTTAAAAAAGGTGATAGGAAGGACTTGAGGAACTGGAGGCCAATAACTTTACTAAATTTGGATTATAAGTTGATAGCAAAAATCTTGGCTAATAGAGTGAGTGGGGTGATTGCGAAGATGGTTGGTGAGGAGCAAGTGTGTGCGGTGCCTGGGCGAACGATTGTGGAAAGTTTGGTTTGTCTGAGAGATGTGTTATGGGATGCGAGAGAACGGAAGCAAGGAGTGGCTGTTTTAACAGTCGACTTTGAAAAAGCATATGATAGGGTAGCGCATGGTTTCATGTTTCGTGTGTTGGAAAGGATGGGGGTGCCTGTGAGGATGATGAAATGGATGAAGTGTTTGTATTCTGGGGTGGTGAGCAGGGTTCAGGTGAATGGGTGGGTGACTGCGGGTGTGGAAGTGCGGGCGGGGGTGAGGCAGGGGTGTCCCTTGTCCCCTGTCCTGTTTGTCTGTGTGATTGAACCTTTGCTTAGGATGATTGTGAGGGATAAATGTGTGAGTGGTGTGGTGGTACCTGGGAGCGGTGAGAGGAGTTTGAAAGTGATGGGGTACATGGATGATATGACTGTTGTGTGTAAGAATGTAGGGAGTTTGAAGCGGGTGAGATTGTTGATTGAGATTTTTAGTATTGCGAGTGGTTTTCGTTTGAATATGGACAAAAGTGAGTGTAAGTTTTTTGGGGAGTGGAGGGATTGCGAAGGGTGCGGTTGGAAGATATGTAAGGGAAGAGTGAAAGTGTTGGGTGTGTTATTTGATTGTGACCTGTTTCGGCGAGAGAATTGGGAGAATGTGTTGGGCAAGGTGCAATGTAAGATTAACTTTTGGTCTTTAAGGACTTTATCCTTTAGTGGGAAGGTATTGATTATCAAAGCTGTCATC
The DNA here is from genome assembly GCF_062004578.1 of Staurois parvus. NCBI lineage: Eukaryota > Metazoa > Chordata > Amphibia > Anura > Ranidae > Staurois > Staurois parvus. The sequence goes on along the minus strand of NW_028319591.1, from coordinate 759,181 downwards.
ATGCCTATCCTATTGTTTATTTATCAGGTGTTTCCGGCACAGGATAGGGTGCTTAAAAAGTTGATCCGGCTTATATTCCAGTTCTTCTGGTCATCGAAGGCTGAAAAGTTGAAGCGTGAGAGGGTGGTGAAACGAAAGGTGAATGGTGGGAAAGGTATGGTATCGGTAGAGAGATTTTTGTTTGTGAAGTATGTGGGTGCGTGTGTGAAGATATGTCAGAGGGAGAGTTTGGCTGGCTGTATGATGCAGTATGTGGGAGAGAATGTGATGGGAGGTACGGATGGTGTAGTGTGGATCTGCGTAGGCCGATGAGCTTTAGGGCTCCTTGGTACTACGTTAGGATTGATAGAGGAATGGAGAAGTTTGGGTTGAGTGAGATTGGGAGGGAGGTTTGGGAGGATGGGAAGAAAGTGAGAGGTGTGTTGGAAGCAAGTGAGGAGATGGAATGGGTTAGTGGTTTGACCATGGTGGAGAGTGAGAGGACATGGCGGAATGTGGGGATGAAAGATTTGGAAAGGCGACAGAGTGATATTGCGTGGATGGGTGTGCATGGGTGTTTGCCGGTGAGAGTGTTTCAGCGTAGGCGAAGAATGGCAGATTCTGAATGTTGTCCGAGAGTTGGGTGTAGGGGTATGGAAAGTGTGTGTCATTTGTTTTGGGAGTGTGATTTTGCGAAAGGGGTGTGGAAGAAGTTGGAGAGAATGATTGAGGGATTGGCTGGGGTAAGATTGTTGACGTATGAGATGGTGTTGTATGGTTTGTGTAAGGCGGGGAAGAATGAAGTAAGAGCGTTATGGATGTTGGTATGTTGTGCAAAAGAGAGTTTGTGGGATGCGAGGAATATTGCTGTGTACGGGGGGGGGAGTGTATGAGTGTGGATGAGTGTGCGGCTATGGTCCGTGGACGGCTCTATAGGTATGGGCATTACGATCGCCTAAAGCTGGGGGCTGTGGAGGCAGGGAAGATTTGGAAATTTAGTTTATGGAAGTCATGGACAGTTTGAGGTTGGCTATGGTACTGTACAAGTCATAATAATGTCGCTGAGGTGTTGTATAAAATTTTTTTTCTTTTGACCAATGCATGTGTGCTTTGTTTTTCCTGACCGGATCCTAAATTGTTTTCCTTTTTTTCTCAGGCCAGAGGATGTTCAACGGAATGTGGGTTTAATGTGAGGGTCAGCGTGAGGTGTGTTTAATGTTAGAGGTCAGGGAAAGATAGTGTTTGTTTCATGATTCATGTGTTACCCGGTTCCTAAATCTTATGGATCTTCTGGAGGACAAAGTTTGGTCTTCTTGACTTCATGAAAATGATCCGGTGCATGGACGAAATACAGGATTGCCTGTACTTATGAAATTATGTACCATGATGTTTTGTATTTTGTGTTGGAAAAAAAAAAAAAAAAAAAAACATATAACATGATGTAATGTTTACGGTTTATTTTTATTTTTGGTTAAATTTTGTATGGGTACCTTTTTGTTGTTGGAAAATGTTTTTGTTTATGTGAAAATTTTGGAACTTGTAACACGGAAAGTTTGTGAAATTTACTTTGAATGCTTTAATAAAAGAATTCAAAAAAAAAAAAAAACTAGAGACACAGACTGGACAAAATACATTGGGGGAGATTTACTAAACCAGGAGCACTCAGAATCTGGCGCAGCATGGGAGCCAATCAGTATGTGTGTGTATGTATGTATATATATATATATATATATATATATATATATATATATATATATATATACACACACACACACACACACACACACACACACACACACACACACACACGATTTGCATTTCTGGGTAGGGGGAGCACGCACACCGCCCTACCTGCATTGCTATTGTTGGCTAGAGATGTCAATCACGGGGTCCTGGACGGCGATTCCTAGCCGGCACTCGGCAATCGTCGGAGAAAGCTTTCAGGGGAGAGACCTGTGCGTAAACAACACGGATCTCTCTCCTGTCAGCAAGGACATGCTGCTTTGTTTCTCTCTGCTCAGCATGTCTCCCTAGCAAAACACACACAGTTAACCCTTTGATCGCCCCAGATGTTAACCCCTTCCTGCCCAGTGCCATTAGTACAGTGTCAGTGCTTTTTATTAGCACTGATCACTGTATTGGCGTCACTGGGGATGTCAGTGGCAGTTAGTCCCCACCCAGTGTCATTAGTACAGTGTCAGTGTTTTTTATTAGCTGTCAGTGGCAGTTAGTCAGAATGCCTGTCGCAGTCCCACAGTCCCGCTATAAGTCGCTGATCGCCGCTATTAGTAGTATAAAAAAATAAACAAAAATTCAAGGATCTTTACAGCCATCTGTAAACGCTATAACTTTCATGTAAACCAATTAATTTACACGTATTGGGATTTTTTTTTTAGCAAAGTCGTGTCGAAGAATAAATTTTGGCCTAAATTTATGACGAAATTTGATTCTTAAAATTTTCAGGGCCTTGACCAGCTCTGCGATGTCAGCCGACAGCGGACTTCAGCCCGCTGTTGCCTGAAAATGGGTCACAGGAGTGCAGGATGAACTGCACTGCTGTGATCCATAGAAGTACAGCCAAAAGAGCTTTAGCTATACTTCTCCTTTAACTGCCACTGGAAGAGTAGTGTGGACAGTGAGAGAATAGAACAGACTCTGTCTCCCTCTGCTGGATAATTTCAGTATAGCACCTGTGTGAACTTACCTGGCCCCACATTGGTTTTCTGCCTCCACTGGATTTCCCGATGTAGCTGTTCAAACATCCATTCTGCTTCTCTGGGCTCAATAAATGAGGGGAAAAGCCTTAGCCTGCGAAAGGGCAAGGAGTATTTAGATAGACTGCTAGAACATTAGTTATAAATTCACTTTAACAGGTAATACCCAGCCAGTTATTATTATTATACAGTATTTATACAGTTATAAAGTTCTTGCATTTAATCTAAAAAAAAAAAATATACAGCAGTCCATTGCAATTTCCTTCTAAAAAAGCAATAAGCCTGAGTGATCTGCTGGTCTTCTGACTTTATCATTTTCTGAATTGCTGACCCAGAACAAGTATGCCGCAAGCAAAGTCAGACTGACCTGCATACTTGCTCTGGGCCACTGACTGACAGTATTGAAGCCAAAGGACCACCTTGAATTCTTAAAGGTAGTGGCAACCTAAGGATCTCTCTCATGTAGTTTCCTATACATTTGGATTGCTTTTTTTTTTTTTTCTTCCCTCCATTCTGCGAGCTTGTTTTGTGAATCCGGCTATCTTACTTACTTACTCAATATGCCCAGAGATAACGGACCAACATATTATTATGCTGCTAGACTCCTACACCTTACCAACCGATCGGCGACTGCTGCCCCTCTCTGCCAATCCCTCCACTGGCTTCCACTAACCCAGTGTTTCTCAACTCCAGTCCTCGTGGACCCCCAACAGGTCATGTTTTCAGGATTTCCATTATTTTGCCCAGGTGATTTGATCAGTTTCACTGCCTTAGTAATTACCGCAGCTGTTTCATCTGAGGGAAATCCTGAAAACATGACCTGTTGGGGGTCCATGAGGACTGGAGTTGAGAAACACTGCCCTAACCCAACGTATAAAATTCAAAATACTAACCACAGCTTACAAAGCCATCCACAACACTGCCCCCAGCTAAATCACCGACCTCATTCACAGATACCGGCCAAATCGCCCACTCCGCTCCTCCCATGATATCTTCCTCTCTAGCTCCCTCATCACCTCCTCCCACGCTCACCTCCAGGACTTCTCCAGAGCCTCTTCCATCCTCTGGAACTCCCTACCACAGTGTCCGGTCAGCCCCCACCCTGTCTGCCTTTAGGCGATCTTTGAAAACTCACTTCTTCAGGGAAGCCTACCCCACCTCCACCTAACAACTGTACTTGAATCACCTCCACCAGATCATCCCCCGCAGCGATCACCTCCCCCTTCCTTTAGATTGTCAGCTCCACGAGCCAGGCCCTCCTATTCCTTCTGTACTGAAATGTATTGTTGCTGTATTGTCTCCCTTATATTGTAAAGTGCTGAGAAAAACTGTTGGCGCCATATAAATCCTGTATAATATTAATAATAATAATATATAAATCCGGTATAATAATAATAATAATATATAAATCCGGTATAATAATAATAATAATATATAAATCCTGTATAATAATAATAATAATAATAATATATAAATCCTGTATAATAATAATAATAATATATAAATCCTGTATAATAATAATAATAATAATAATAATATATAAATCCTGTATAATAATAATAATAATAATAATATATAAATCTTGTATAATAATAATAATATATAAATCCTGTATAATAATAATAATAATAATATATAAATCCTGTATAATAATAATAATAATATATAAATCCTGTATAATATTAATAATAATATATAAATCCGGTATAATAATAATAATAATATATAAATCCTGAATAATAATAATAATAATAATACAGGATTTATATAGCGCCAACAGTTTGCTCAGCGCTTTACAATATAACGGGAGACAATACAGCAACGATACAGTTCAATACAAGAGGGTTAGGAGGGCCCTGATCCTTGGAGCTTACAATCTAAGACATGGCCGCTTTTGGGGGATTAATCATTCAGAAAGATCAGATCGCCATTATTCACCCCAAGATAAGCCACCACGAGGACCATCCTTGCCCAGCTCCCTGCCTTGTGCCAGCTATTGAGAAGCTACTACTGAGGCTGAGGATGACAGCAGAGGAGCCTCGCATTTCCACAAGGAGGGCTCAGCACTGGAATATTTTTTAACATCTTCTGCAATAATGAAGAGCTGTCTTACTTGGACACTCCAGAGGCTGACGTGCTGATTTCATATGTACCGGGCTTACTGTGGACACAAAAAGACACAAATTAGAGGACTAAGTGGCTCCAGCACTCTTCAATCAATACGGACCAGTCCACCCAAAACTGATCATTTAAATGTTAAGAGATCCCAATGTGGTGAATGGGCAGCACAGTGGCTAAATGGTTAGCACTTCGGCCTGGCAGTACTGGGGTCGTTGGTTTGAATCCCAGCCATGGCACCACCTGCCTGGAGTATGCATGTTCTCCCTGTGCCTGCATGGGTTTCCTCCGGGTACTCTGGTTTCCTCCCACACTCCAAAGACATGCTGGTAGGTTAATTGGATCCTGTCTAAATTGTCCCTAGTATGTGTATGTATGAATGTGAGTTAGGGACCTTAGATTGCACACCCCTTGAGGGTTAGGGACTGATGGGAATGTACAATATATATGTTTAAAGCGCGGCGTACATTGACAGTGCTATATAAGTACCTGAAATAAATAAAATAAATAAATATGTTGCACCTTCCTTTAGTGAAGGGGGGAAAGGCTATGCAATGTTACATATAGTTAGTCTGGCTGAAAAAAAGACAAAAATCCATCCAGTTCCACCATTAAAGAAAAAAAAAAGTTACAATCCTACACCCACAGTATAGCCATGAATTCTCAGGACTGTCTATGTAATGCCGCTGATATGTCATCAGTCTGCTGTAAGAGTCAGCATTTCCCTAGTCTTCTCTCCCAGCGATCAGACTTCAACACTGCAACTGTGCTGCAAGTCACCAGGTGAGAGGCTGCAGAAGGGTCTGATCTGTGTCAGACATTTTTCTGAACTGCACAGGCTCCAGGATTTACACGACTGTGTCATCTCTGTGACAGCATCTCAGTCCAGGAAGTAGATGGTGACTCTGGATGACACCTGAACAAAGAAGGTTCTGCCTTCTGAAGAGATGAAGGCAATGTCAGGGGAAGTAAAAGGAAAAAAGAAGCGCCTCGAAGTGCAGCAGAACCACTTTAATAATTCACAAATGTAGAAAACACTGACATGTGGAAGAGGTAAAACAAGCATGTATGCGATAAGTATCCAGTATGAGGAACGGCTGTATGTAAGTGTCTGACATCCGCGTCTGCGCCCAGAACAAGCGTGGTGACAGGAGGAAGACGGAGGAGAAAGCCGGCTGGCATGTACGTTCTCCCTATGATGGCATCTGGAACGCATGCTGAGGCGTGAAATCGGTGTTGGCGTGATGACGTCAGAGACCAGCATTCAAGCTTGATAAAGGAGCACGCTTCCACCATTAGAGGCCAGAGCATGCTTTGAAACGTGTTGCAATGAACGCTAGTCTCTGACGTCATCACGCCAACGTCGCGCCTCAGCGTGCGTTCCTGAAATCAGTGTTGGCGTGATTACGTCAGAGACGAGCATTCAAGCTGTCTTGATAAAGGAGCACACTTCCACCAATAGAGGCCAGAGCATGCTTTAAAAACGTGTTGCAATGAACGCTAGTCTCTGACGTCATCACGCCAACGTTGCGCCTCAGCGTGCGTTCCAGATGCCATCTTAGGGAGAACGTACATGCCGGACGGCTTTCTCCTCCGTCTTCCTCCTGTCACCCCGCTTGTTCTGGGCGCAGACGTCAGACACTTGCATACAGCCGTTCCTCATACTGGACACTTATCGCATACATGCATGTCTTACCTCTTCCACATGTCAGTGTTTCCTACACTTGTGAATTATTAAAGTGGTTCTGCTGCACTTAGAGGCGCTTCTTTTTTCCTGTTATTACAGAGTCCTGCTACAGCACTATATGAAGCCTGCCCAAAGTGCCCTACGGACAGGGGTGGACTGACCATTTGGAAACTCGGGCACTGCCTGAGGGCCCGGGGTCAGTAGAGGGCCCCATGAGATGCCCCTGGTACCTTTTTCATAGGCCTTTTTGAGTGTGGGCAAGGACACAGGGGCCCTATGATCCCCTATTGCCTGGGGGCCCCATGAGTTGTCAGTCCGCCCCTGGCTACGGACCTTCTTACTTTAATCCACTTATATTACATTATAATTTATTGGACTTTATGGACTTTTTTGGGTACTTGGTGTTCGTGTTTGCGCTGATCATTTTTTCAATGTCAGGGGAAGTACCTAACATGAAAAATATTAGGTCCTAGGTGGGGCTAGGTCCTCATTAGGAGAAAAAATAAAAGCCTACTACAATATATACAATTTTTTATAATATGATGTATATATGAAGGGGACTTACTCAATGACGAGGGGCTCCGGGATCTTGCGTACAACCTGAAAGAGATGGAGAGCCTTGAAGGGATTCAGGTCTTTGCATTTAGACTCACAGCAGGCGCTCTGCAGCAACAATTATTTTCCCGCCAAGACCCTATATAAGGATCTGTATGCCCGAGGTGCGGGAAGGATCAGGGATCACTGTGATTGGTTAAATGACCAGGAGCCAATCCCGCTGGTTATCGATTGTTAGTGTGGAATGAGAGCTGTCTCTGACATTTGGATCCCTGTGCTGGAAATGCACGGTCAGCACACACTCAACACACAGACATTAGGTGCGGTCATGTACACTACACATCCCATAATCTATAGTCCGCCTCAGGAGAGAGGAGGAGGGGAGGAAGGAGGGGAGGAAGGAGTGGAGGGGGGGGGGGGGGGAGGAAGGAGAGGGGGGGAGCGGAGAGAGGGGAGAGGAAGAAAGAGCGGAGGGGAGAGGAAGAAAGAGCGGAGGGATGGAGGGGGAGAGGAAGGAGCGGAGGGAGGGGAGAGGAAGGAGCGGAGGGAGGGGAGAGGAAGGAGCGGAGGGAGGGGAGAGGAAGGAGCGGAGGGGAGAGGAGAGGAAGAAGCGGAGGGGAGAGGAGAGGAAGAAGCGGAGGGGAGAGGAGAGGAAGGAGCGGAGGGGAGAGGAGAGGAAGGAGCGGAGGGGAGAGGAGAAGAAGGAGCGGAGAGAGAGAAAAGGAGAAGAAGGAGCGGAGAGAAAGGAAAGGAGAGGAAGGAGCGGAGTGAGGGGAGGGGAGAGGAAGGAGTGGAGAGGAAGGAGTGGAGGGAGGGGAGAGGAAGGAGGGGAGGGGAGAGGAGAAGAAGGAGGAGCAGAGGAAGGAGGGGAGGGGAGAGGAGAGGAAGGAGGGGAGGGGAGGGGAGGGGAGGGGAGGGGAGAGGAGAGGAAGGAGGGGAGGGGAAGGAGGGGAGAGGAAGGAGGGGAGAGGAAGGAGGGGAGGGGAGAGGAAGGAGGGGAGGGGAGAGGAAGGAGGGGAGGGGAGAGGAAGGAGGGGAGGGGAGAGGAAGGAGTGGAGAGAGGGGGGAGGAGGAAAAAGTGGAGGGAGGGGGGAGGAGAGGAAGGTGTAAGAGAGGAAGAATTGGAGAGAGGGGAGGGAGGAGTGGAGAGGGGGGGAGCAAGGAAGAAGTGGAGAGACGGGTGGGGGGGGGGGGGGAGAGAAGCAGTGGAGAGAAGGGGGAAAGGAAGGAGCGGAGAGGGGGGGAAGGAAGGAGCGGAGAGAGGGGGAAAGGAAGAAGGAGTGGAAGGAGGGGAAAGGAGAGGAAGGAGGGGAGGGGAGAGGAAGGAGGGGAGAGGAGAGGAAGGAGGGGAGAGGAGAGGAAGGAGGGGAGAGGAGAGGAAGGAGGGGAGGGGAAGGAGGGGAGGGGAGAGGAAGGAGGGGAGAGAGGAAGGAGGGGAGGGGAGAGAGAGGAAGGAGGGGAGGGGAGAGAGAGGAAGGAGGGGAGAGAGAGGAAGGAGGGGAGAGAGAGGAAGGAGTGGAGAGAGGGGGGGAGGGGGAGCAAGAAGGAGTGGAGGGAGGGGGGGAGGAAGAAGGAGTGGAGGGGGGGAGCAAGAAGGAGTGGAGGGGGGGAGCAAGAAGGAGTGGAGGGGGGGAGCAAGAAGGAGTGGAGGGGGGGAGCAAGAAGGAGTGGAGGGGGGAGGGGGAGCAAGAAGGAGTGGAGGGGGGAGGGGGAAGGAGTGGAGGGGGGGAGGGGAGCAAGAAGGAGTGGAGGGGGGGAGGGGAGCAAGAAGGAGTGGAGGGGGGGAGGGGAGCAAGAAGGAGTGGAGGGGGGGGAGGGGAGCAAGAAGGAGTGGAGGGGGGGGAGGGGAGCAAGAAGGAGTGGAGGGGGGGGAGGGGAGCAAGAAGGAGTGGAGGGAGGAGGGAGCAAGAAGGAGTGGAGGGAGGAGGGAGCAAGAAGGAGTGGAGGGAGGAGGGAGCAAGAAGGAGTGGAGGGAGGAGGGAGCAAGAAGGAGTGGAGGGAGGAGGGAGCAAGAAGGAGTGGAGGGAGGAGGGAGCAAGAAGGAGTGGAGGGAGGAGGGAGCAAGAAGGAGTGGAGGGAGGAGGGAGCAAGAAGGAGTGGAGGGAGGAGGGAGCAAGAAGGAGTGGAGGGAGGAGGGAGCAAGAAGGAGTGGAGGGAGTGGAGAGAGGGGGGCGGGGGGAGGAGGAAGGAAAGGAGAGAAAGAGGGCAGGGAGAGGAGGAAGGAGTGAAGAGAGGGGGGGGGCGGGGGGAGGAGGAGGGAGTGGAGAGAGGGGGGAGGAAGGAGAAGTGGAAAGAGGGGGGAGGAAGAAGAAGTGGAAAGAGGGGGGAGGAAGAAGAAGTGGAAAGAGGGGGGAGGAAGAAGAAGTGGAAAGAGGGGGGAGGAAGAAGAAGTGGAAAGAGGGGGGAGGAAGGAGGCGGGAGGAAGAAGGAGTGGAAGGAGCGAGGAGGAAGAAGGAGTGGAGGGAGGGGGGGAGTAAGAATTTGCGAGAGGGGGGAGAAAGGAAGGAGCGGGGAGGAAGGAGGAGTGGAAGGAGCGGGGAGGAAGGAGGAGTGGAAGGAGGGGGGAGGAAGGAGGAGTGGAAGGAGGGGGGAGGAAGGAGGAGTGGAAGGAGGGGGGAGGAAGGAGGAGGAGGGGAAGGAAGGAGCGGAGAGAGGGGGAAAGGAAGAAGGAGTGGAAGGAGGGGAGGGGAGAGGAAGGAGGGGAGGGGAGAGGAAGGAGGGGAGAGGAAGGAGGGGAGAGGAAGGAGGGGAGAGGAAGGAGGGGAGAGGAAGGAGGGGAGAGGAAGGAGGGGAGAGAGAGGAGGGGAGGGGAGAGAGAGGAGGGGAGGGGAGAGAGAGGAGGGGAGGGGAGAGAGAGGAGGGGAGGGGAGAGAGGGGGGGAGGGGGAGCAAGAAGGAGTGGAGAGAGGGGGGGAGGGGGAGCAAGAAGGAGTGGAGGGAGGGGGAGCAAGAAGGAGTGGAGGGAGGGGGAGCAAGAAGGAGTGGAGGGAGGGGGAGCAAGAAGGAGTGGAGGGAGGGGGAGCAAGAAGGAGTGGAGGGAGGGGGAGCAAGAAGGAGTGGAGGGAGGGGGAGCAAGAAGGAGTGGAGGGGGGGGCAAGAAGGAGTGGAGGGGGGGAGCAAGAAGGAGTGGAGGGGGGGAGGGGGAGCAAGAAGGAGTGGAGGGGGGAGGGGGAGCAAGAAGGAGTGGAGGGGGGAGGGGGAGCAAGAAGGAGTGGAGGGGGGAGGGGGAGCAAGGAGTGGAGGGAGTGGAGAGAGGGGGGGCGGGGGGAGGAGGAAGGAAAGGAGAGAAAGAGGGCAGGGAGAGGAGGAAGGAGTGAAAAGAGGGGGGGGGCGGGGGGGGGGGAGGAGGGAGTGGAGAGAGGGGGGAGGAAGGAGAAGTGGAAAGAGGGGGGAGGAAGAAAAAGTGGAAAGAGGGGGGAGGAAGGAGGCGGGAGGAAGAAGGAATGGAAGGAGCGGGGAGGAAGAAGGAGTGGAGGGAGGGGGGGAGTAAGAATTTGAGAGAGGGGGGAGAAAGGAAGAAGGGGGAGGAAGGAGGAGTGGAAGGAGGGGGGAGGAAGGAGGAGGAGGGGGGAGGAAGAAGGAGAAGGGGGGAGGAGGGGGGGGGGGGAAGAGAGGGGGGGGAGAAGAAGGAAGAGAGGGGGGGGGGAGAAGAAGGAAGAGGGGGGGGGGGAGAAGTAGGAAGAGAGGGGGGGGGGAGAAGAAGGAAGAGAGGGGGGGGGAGAAGAAGGAAGAGAGGGGGGGGAAGAAGAAGGAAGAGAGGGGGGGGGAGAAGAAGGAAGAGGGGGGGGGGAGAAGAAGGAGGAGAGGGGGGGGGGGAGGAAGAAGAATAGAAGAAGATGAGAGAGAGGAGACCAAGGAACATCTTATCCCAATACCCCCCAGGTAGGATGTCTCCCCATCCACTTTACAGCCCTTTTTCCTCCCATACATGTCATCTCTTGATGATTGTTTCCTCAAGTAGTACAAACTACAGAACAGTGAAGGAGCTGAAGATCTGTCAGGAAAACTAACTTTAAACATTTCCATCTGACAACAACGTACCTCTGCTGGCTCTTTATATACAAATTGTTTGTCTGGAATAAGGTGGTCCTGTCCCCTGCTCTGGGGTCTTCCTGTGCCTACAGTATGTCGAGACCCTGGAACAAACATGAAATAAAGTTGAATTAGTTTGATCCAGTAACACATGACATTTTTATACACACTATATTGCCCCCAGTATTGGGCCCCCTGCCTTTCCATGCACATGAACTTTAATGGCCCCCCAGTCTTAGTCCGTAGGGTTCAATATTGAGTTGGCCCCGCCCTTTGCAGCTATAACAGCTTCAACTCTTCTGTGTCCTGAGCAGCAGCACAGTGGCAAAGTAGTTAGCACTTCTGTCTAACAGCACTTGGGTCGCTGGACCAAATCCCAACCACAGCACCACCTGCCTGGAGTTTGCATGTTCTCCCTGTGCCTGCGTGGGTTTCCTCCGGGTACTCCGGTTTCCTTCCACACTCCAAAGACATGCTGGCAGATTCATTGGCTCCTGTCTAAATTGTCCCTAGTATGTGTATGTATGAATGTGAGTTAGGGACCTTAGATTGTACGCCCCTTGAGGGTTAGGGACCTTAGATTGTACGCCCCTTGAGGGTTAGGGACTGATGTGAATGTACAATATATATGTAAAGTGCTGCGTACACTGACAGTGCTATATACGTACCTGTAATAAATAACAGCATGCTTACTTAAAGGTAAGTGACTCACGATGGGGCTGAATTCCTGGAGCCGTGACACCACCCGACAACTTCCATTGCCCCTCTTGGTGCTCCCTCCCCGCTACTGCGCAGAAATGGGATTCACACTGCTCCCATTTACAAAAGGTAATCAGCAGGGGGAGGGGGCGGGGGAGGGAGGACGTAATATTTTATATCAGACTTCTATTTGGGCCTCATTCACACAGACTTACCAATCCATACACCAGCGCAGGATGCATAGGAGATCCATGCAACCACGTACAGGCAGTCCCATTCATATGTATTGGGATCAGGGGCGGACTGACCATTGGGGCACTCGGTTACTGCCCGAGGGCCCGGGGTCAGTGGGGGGCCCCATGAGATGCCCCTGATACCTTTCATAGGCTTTTTTAGGTGTAGTTTAAGTGTTGGCAAGGACACAGGGGCCCCATGATTTCCTATGGCCCAGGGGCCCCATGGGTTATCAGTCCGCCTCTGATTGGGACCAAGCTAAGAACACAGCCGCTGGTCCCAATTTGACAGCCATGCGGGTGTGCAGCCCTGAACACAGAGAATATCAAATCAGGGCCACACACCTTCGGCTGTCAATCATCTAGGAATAGCTCAGCACTCCACGGAGGAGTAGGATCAATAAGCACCCAACGTCATGAAGTGACACTCCATCCAATCACAGTGCAGTTCAGTACCTATGTGAGCGGTGGCTTTGGCTTTTCCTGCCCATGCCCCTTGCACCCGAGCTCTCTGCCTCTTGTCATCCATTCTACTGAGCTATGCGAGGAACCGCTGGCTCCGGGATTTCTGGAAACATAAAACAAATCCGGAAAATCAGCCTCCTTACAGCCACAGAGAAAAGACAACATTGAGAAATAAATAACTCTAGTAATAACCTATTTATCAAAACAGCATATGGATGGAAAAAACAAAAAACACATTAACCCCTCGCCTACCGGACACTTATACCCCCTTCCTGTCCAGACCAATTTTCAGCTTTCAGCGCTGTCACGCTTTGAATGACAATTGCGCGGTCATGCAACACTGTACCCATATGAAATTTTTATCATTTTTTCTCACAAATAGAGCTTTCTTTTGGTGGTATTTCAGCGCCGCTGGGAGTTTTACTTTTTGCGCTATAAACAAAAACATAGCAAACATTTTGAAAAAAAAAGTTTGTTTCTTTTATAAAATTTTGTAAACAGGTAATTTTTCTCCTTCACTGATGTGTGTTGATGAGTCTGCACTGATAGGCAGCACTGATGGGCACTGATAGACAGCAATAATGAGGTGGCACGGATAGGCGGCACTAACAGGTGGCACTGATGAGCAGTACTGATAGTCAGCACTGACTGCCGCAACTGCTGGGCACTGACTGGCGGCACTGCTGGGCTGCACTGATGGGCACTCGTGGGCACAGGTGGGTGGCACTTCTGGGCACAGGTGGGCACTGGTGGGTGACACTACTGGGCACGGGTGGGCGGCACTGCTGGGCTGCACTGATGGGTACTCATGGGCACGGGTGGGTGGCACTACAGGGCACGGGTGGGCGGCACTGATGGGCTGCACTGATGGGCACTCATGGGCACAGGTGGGTGGCACTTCTGGGCACAGGTGGGCACTGGTGGGTGGCACTACAAGGCACGGGTGGGCGGCACTGATGGGTACAGGTGAGCAGCACTGGTGGGTGGCACTGCTGGGCACCGATCAGGACATTAATTATCAGTGTCCTGATGATCAGTGCCGATCCCTGCTCTGACAACTGCCGGTTCTTGGCAGTACTTTCCTCGCGCTCTGACAGAGTGAAGAAAGTGCAGCCGAGAACCGGCAATTGCATTTCCCGGTGATCAGCGTGTCATTGGACACAGCTGATCACATGGTAAAAGGCCGCTGTGATTGGCCTTTTACCCCATCACGTGATCAGCTGTGTCCATAGGACGCAGCGATCACGAAGATTGCCGGGAGCACGCAGGAGAGCGCGTTCTGGGAGGACGTCATATGACACCCTCCCAGAACTGGCCGGCCGCAGTGCAGCCGTCATTCGGCTATCTGTGGTCAGCAACTGGTTAAAGTTCTCGATGTGCAACAGAAAATCAGACAACATGCGGTTTGTGCAGGTCGTGGATAATATATTGCACATTCCACACAATGCAGCTGTGTCCAGCAGTGAATTCCCCCCTCAAAGATTACAGGGAAAGTCTAAGGCTGGCCATACATGGGTCGAAATTCGACCGATTTTTCATCCGAAAAGAATAATCGGCTGATTTTCGCTCTGTTAGTGGGTCAATGGCACCGGCCGATTTTCATGGTTCCTCCCCTTTTCGGTGATCAGGCATGTTGGAAAATTCATGAAAAATTACCGTTTTTTCGACTCAATGATGGTCAAATCGTACGATCGTTTTTCCGAAAAGAATATGCGCATGAGCCGTGACCTGGAAGGTACAGAAATTTCGCCTGTTATATGGGGTGAACTTCATGACTCGGTCGGCCGATTTTCAAAATCATTGATGGCGCCATCGGATTACCGAGCGAACGACGTTTTCGATTTTCGGATGAAAAATCGTTCGGAATTCGAACCATGTATGGCCTGCATTAGGCTGGATTCACACATCTTGTTCTGTTTCAAATGCCACTTTATGCATTAACATACAGGCGGACTTCGGGTTACGAACGCCTCGGTTAACGCAATTTTCAGTTTAAGAATGAAAATCTATTGAAAATAATGCCTCGGTTTATGAACTTTTTTCGCAATACGAACGGATTCATTGGTTTTTAATGTATTTACAAATTGTTTTTTTAATCATGTCCCTGTACAGTATTTATGCCTTTATAAAGAGTATTGAACAGATAAAGACTTTTTTTTTTACTTTTTTTCTGACCTCCGGAACGGATTAATTGGTTTTCAATGCATTTACGAATTAATTTTTAATCCTGTCCCTGTATGGTTTTTATGCCTTTAACCACTTCCAGTCCGGACACTTTCACCCCCTTCCTGTCCAGGGCAATTTTCAGCTTTCAGCGCTATCACACTTTGAATGACAATTGCGCGGTCATGCCACACTGTACCCAAATGAATTTTTTACCATTTTTTTGAGACAGATAAAGCTTTATTTTGGTGGTATTTATTCACCGCTGGGATTTTTATTTTTTTTGCTATGTAAATGATAAATTCCAAAAATTTTGAAAAAAAGTGTTTTTTTTTTAATTTTGCAAATAAATAATATTTCATCATAAATCTTGGCCAAAATTTATTCCCTTATCTTTTTAGTAAAAAAAAAATCCAAATTAGTTTATAACCAAAAAATAAAAATATTTTTTTTTACATTTTTATTTTATTTTTTTATATTATTATTTTTATTTTTATTTTTTTTTTCTACATACTGTCACCCTAGCAGTACAGTGTCACCATGGTGACACTGTACTACTTATGGGGGGTGATGAAGATTTTTTTATTTTTTTTTACACTGATTGCTTTTACACCCATATAGGATGTAAAAGCAATCATTTCTCTTTCTCTCTGTCTGCATTCTTGCAGTCATTGAGAAATACAGAGTGAGCTGTGATTGGTCACAGCTTGTCACATGGTACAAGGCTGTTGTGAATAGCCGTGTACCATGTGACCTCTGTGATCATTCACAGAATTCACACGTAGTAAGCAATGATGTCACAAGTGACATCTTGCTTGCTACTTTGCATGTGATCACTGATTGGCCAATCAGTGATCACATGATCGGGACCTCGTACAGAGGTCCCGTCCGACGATCGGTGTTTCACTGTGTCCGGAGGACACAGCGGGCACCGGATCGCGGTGCTGCGCGCTCCCAGGGAGCGCGCACAAGCAGGGTGCGGGGAGGCCGTTTATAAACGGCCACCCGACCCTGCAGTGCCACCGTCCGGCCGTTTATATGCAACGGCCAATCGGGAAGTGGATAAAGTGCACTTTATAAAGAGTTTTGAACATATAAAAGACTTACATTTTTTCTTTTTTTGACCTCTGAAACGGATTAATTGTTTTTTAATGCATTTATGAATGTATGTTTTATCATGTCCCTGTACAGTATTTATGCCTTTAAAGTGCGCGTTATAAAAGGACTTTTGAAAAGAGAAGACTTGTTTTGACTTTTTTTTTGTCCTCCGGAATGGATAAATTGGTTTTCAATGCATTTACAAATTATTTTTTAATCATGTCCCTGTACAGTATTTATGCCTTTAAAGTGCACACTATAAAGAGTTTTGAACAGATAAGACTTTTTTTTACCTTTTTCTGACCTCCGGGACGGATTAATTGATTTTCAATGCATTCCTATGGGAAACCGCGTTTCCGTTTACAGATTTTTTGCAATACGAAATGTCCCGCAGAACGAATTAAATTCGTAAACCGAGGTACGCCTGTACCTCCTTAGACCCAGTCTGTCCAGAGAGCATATTCACACCGTCGAAAGGCTGCCTAATGACACAGAAGTTGAATCCATTGCAATTTTACATCAGCTAACAGCAGTACAGAGGAGATTTTTTCCAGTCTTTTGAAGTGTAAGAACACAATGACTTCCCCAATCATTGTCTCTGTGAATGGCTAACACTGGAAGAATTGAAAGACTAAACTAACTACCACTAAACAGGAGGGGGGCACAGAGGAAGATACCAAATTCACACTAGTAAACAAGCTACAGGGGCCCAAAACTGCCACTAGCAGTATACTACAAAAAAAAAAAAAAAAAATGATAACCTCATGCAGTTCAATACAAGACATAAATATATGTGAACACGGGGAAGAACACATGTGTTATGTTTTAAACATGCTTGCATTCGTGTGTTTTAATGAGTTGCGTTATTTTAATGTATTGTGTTGCTGTGCATTTTATTTTTTCTTATTTTACAGCAAGTGTCAAAAGTTTTATTTTAAATTTTCTTATTCCATCTCGGGTAGGGGGAGCACGTTTGCGAGTCGCCCTACCTGCGCTGCTATTGGCAGTTAGAGATGTCAGTCACCGAGTCCCGACTGGCAATTCCTGGCCGGCACTCGGTGATTGTTGGGGAAAGCTAACAGAGGAGAGGTCTGTATGTAAACAACACAGATCTCTCTCCTGTCAGCAAGGACATGCTGCTTTGTATCTCTCCGCACAGCAGCATGTCTCCAACAGCACACAGTTAACCCTTTGATCACCCCAGATGTTAACCCCTTCCTGCCCAGTGTCATTAGTACAGTGTCAATGCTTTTTATTAGCACTGATCACCGTATTGGTGTCACTGTCAATGTATGATCCGATCGGTAATGTACACCTACTATACAATGTATGATCTGTAATGTACACCTACTATACAATGTATGATCTGTAATGTACACCTACTATACAATGTCAGGATCTGATCTGTAATGTACACCTACTATACAATGTATGATCTGATCTGTAATGTACACCTACTATACAATGTATGATTTGATCTGTAATGTACACCTACTATACAATGTATGATCCGATCTGTAATGTACACCTACTATACAATGTATGATCCGATCTGTAATGTACACCTACTATACAATGTATGATCCGATCTGTAATGTACATTTACTATACAATGTATGATCCGATCTGTAATGTACACCTACTATACAATGTATGATCTGATCTGTAATGTTCACCTACTATACAATGTATGATCCGATCTGTAATGTACACCTACTATACAATGTATGATCCGATCTGTAATGTACACCTACTATACAATGTATGATCTGATCTGTAATGTTCACCTACTATACAATGTATGATCCGATCTGTAATGTACACCTACAATACAATGTATGATCAGATCTGTAATGTTCACCTACTATACAATGTATGATCCGATCGGTAATGTACACCTACTATACAATGTATGATCCGATCTGTAATGTACACCTACAATACAATGTATGATCAGATCTGTAATGTTCACCTACTATACAATGTATGATCCGATCGGTAATGTACACCTACTATACAATGTATGATCCGATCTGTAATGTACACCTACTATACAATGTATGATCTGTAATGTACACCTACTATACAATGTATGATCTGTAATGTACACCTACTATACAATGTATGATCCGATCAGTAATGTACACCTACTATACAATGTATGATCCGATCTGTAATGTACACCTACTATACAATGTATGATCTGTAATGTACACCTACTATACAATGTATGATCCGATCTGTAATGTACACCTACTATACAATGTATGATCAGATCTGTAATGTACACCTACTATACAATGTATGATCCGATCTGTAATGTACACCTACTATACAATGTATGATCCGATCTGTAATGTTCACCTACTATACAATGTATGATCCGATCTGTAATGTACACCTACAATACAATGTATGATCAGATCTGTAATGTACACCTACTATACAATGTACGATCTGTAATGTACACCTACTATACAATGTATGATCCGATCTGTAATGTACACCTACTATACAATGTATGATCCGATCTGTAATGTACACTTACTATACAATGTATGATCCGATCTGTAATGTACACCTACTATACAATGTATGATCTGTAATGTACACCTACTATACAATGTCAGGATCTGATCTGTAATGTACACCTACTATACAATGTATGATCTGTAATGTACACCTACTATACAATGTCAGGATCTGATCTGTAATGTACACCTACTATACAATGTATGATCCGATCTGTAATGTACACCTACTATACAATGTATGATCCGATCTGTAATGTACACCTACTATACAATGTATGATCCGATCTGTAATGTTCACCTACTATACAATGTATGATCCGATCTGTAATGTACACCTACAATACAATGTATGATCAGATCTGTAATGTACACCTACTATACAATGTACGATCTGTAATGTACACCTACTATACAATGTATGATCCGATCTGTAATGTACACCTACTATACAATGTATGATCCGATCTGTAATGTACACCTACTATACAATGTATGATCTGTAATGTACACCTACTATACAATGTATGATCCGATCTGTAATGTACACCTACTATACAATGTATGATCCGATCTGTAATGTACACCTACTATACAATGTATGATCCGATCTGTAATGTACACCTACTATACAATGTATGATCCGATCTGTAATGTACACCTACTATACAATGTATGATCTGATCTGTAATGTACACCTACTATACAATGTATGATCCGATCTGTAATGTACACCTACTATACAATGTATGATCCGATCTGTAATGTACACCTACTATACAATGTATGATCCGATCTGTAATGTACACCTACTATACAATGTACGATCTGTAATGTACACCTACTATACAATGTATGATCCGATCTGTAATGTACACCTACTATACAATGTATGATCTGTAATGTACACCTACTATACAATGTCAGGATCTGATCTGTAATGTACACCTACTATACAATGTATGATCCGATCTGTAATGTACACCTACTATACAATGTATGATCAGATCTGTAATGTACACCTACTATACAATGTATGATCAGATCTGTAATGTACACCTACTATACAATGTCAGGATCTGATCTGTAATGTACACCTACTATACAATGTATGATCCGATCTGTAATGTTCACCTACTATACAATGTCAGGATCTGATCTGTAATGTACACCTACTATACAATGTCAGGATCTGATCTGTAATGTACACCTACTATACAATGTCAGGATCTGATCTGTAATGTACGGCTACTATACAATTTATGATCTGATCTGTAATGTACACCTACTATACATTACATTACATTACATTGAGTTTATATAGCGCCAAAGGGTTTGCTCAGCGCTGTACAATAGAGGGGGGGGACAATACATGAGACATTACAGCAGCTACAAACAGCACACGAGGGGTAAGAGGGCCCTACTCTTTCGAGCTTACAATCTGGGAGGGAGGGGGTAGTGGTACAGGAGGAAGTGGCTGTGGGGGATGGAGTGGTAGGAGGAATGAAGGAGAGCAGCAGTTAGGTGAGGGTGGGGTAGGCTTCCCTGAAGAGGTGGGTTTTCAGGGAGCGCCTGAAGGTGAGGAGGGAAGGTGACAGTCTGATGGATTGGGGTAGTGAGTTCCAGAGGATGGGGGAGGACCTGGAGAAGTCTTGCAGACGTGCGTGTGAGGAGGAGACCAGGGAGCAAGATAGAAGGAGGTCCTGTGAAGAGCGAAGGGTACGGGTAGGGTGGTACTTGGGAATCAGGTCGGTGAGGTAGTTAGGGGCAGTGTTGTGAATGGCTTTGTAGGTCAGAGTGAGTAGTTTGAATTTGATGCGTTGGGCGATAGGGAGCCAGTGGAGGGAGAGGCAGAGGGGGGTGGCAGAGGTGGAGCGGCTGGTGAGGTGGATGAGTCTGGCAGCTGAGTTCAGGATGGTCTGAAGCGGGGAGAGTTTGCACTGGGGTAGGCCGGTGAGGAGGGAGTTGCAGTAGTCAAGGCGTGAGATAATCAGGGAGTGCACAAGTAGTTTAGCGGTGTCTGGGGTAAGGAAGGTGCGTATTTTGGCGATATTGCGGAGGTGGAGCCTGCATGTGTTTGTTAGTGATTTGACATGCCGTTGGAAGGAGAGGTTAGAGTCCAGAATGACCCCAAGGACTTTGGCTTGCGGGGCGGGATTGATGGTGGTGATGTTAGTAGTGATGGATAGGATGGGGGGGGGGGGCGCGGGCAGGAGGGAAGACGAGAAGCTCGGTTTTGGAGAGGTTGAGTTTGAGGAAATGGAGCGACATCCAGTCAGAGATGTCGTTTAGGAGGTGAGTGATGCGGGCGGAGAAAGTGGAGGTGAGGTGAGGGGTGGAGAGGTAAATTTGAGTGTCATCAGCATAGAGATGGTAGTTGAAGCCGTGGGAGTGTATGAGTTTGCCAAGGGAGGAGGTGTAGATGGAGAAGAGAAGGGGTCCAAGGACAGAGCCCTGGGGGACCCCAACAGAGAGGGGGAGGGAAGGGGAGGTGGCACCATTGTAGGAAACGCTGAAGGAGCGTCGGGATAGGTAAGAGGAGAACCAGGAGAGAGCGGTGTCTCTGACGCCAAGGGAGAATAGTTTATTAAGGAGGAGGGGGTGGTCAACTGTGTCGAAGGCCGCGGAGAGGTCCAGGAGGAGGAGGACAGAGTAGTCGCCTTTGGCTTTGGCGGTAAGTAGGTCGTTGGTGATTTTGAGGAGGGCGGTTTCAGTGGAGTGTAGGGGACGGAAGCCGGACTGTAGTGGGTCAAGGAGGTTGTTGTCAGTTAGGTGGGCGCTTAGGCGGTTGTAGACTAAGCGCTCCAGGAGTTTGGAAGTGAGTGGCAGCAGGGAGATGGGTCTGAGGTTGTTTGGGTCAGAGGGGTCCAGGGAGGGCTTTTTGAGTATGGGGGTGATGTGCGCATGCTTTAGGGGGGAGGGGAATACGCCGGTAGAGAGGGAGAGATTGAAGATGTGGGTGAGGGAGCAGATGAGGGAAGAGGGGGGTGACTGGAGGAGTCGAGAGGGGATAGGGTCTAGGGGGCAGGTAGTGAGGCGGGCTTCAGAGAAGACCCTGGTGACTTCCTCAGTGGTAGCGGGGCTGAAGGAGTGCAGAGCTGGTGGGGTTACGGTAAGCGGGGTCTTGGGTGTGGAGGGGGGCAGTGCGGTTGCGAGGTCAGAGGAGGGAAGAGATGAGGGGGAGATAGGGGGGGGGAGGCTAGGTGGGGAGGTAGATTGCGAGTTGACTATGTCCTGACGGATAGCATCAATTTTATTGTGGAAATGAGTGGCAATCTCGTGGGCGGTGAGTGAGGTACTGAGTGGAGGAGGGGGGGGAGAGAGCAGGGAGTTGAAGGTGGAGAAGAGTCGGCGAGGGCAGGAGGAGAGGGTGTTAATCAGGTTTACGAAGTAAGCCTGCTTGGCGGCGTGGAGGGAGGAGGTGTAAGTGAGGAAGGCAGATTTGTAGAGGGAGAATGAACGGGGGGACCTGGTTTTGCTCCATAGTCTCTCTAGCGCACGACTGCGACGTTTGAGGCATTTAGTGTGGTCGTTCTGCCATGGTTGAAGCGGCCTAGGTTTGATGTTGCGTGTGGTTAGGGGTGCCAGAGAGTCTAGGGTAGCTGATAGTGAGTCGTTGTACGTGTTAGTGGCTAGGTCAGGACAAGACAGTGGAAGGATGCTGTCGTGTAGGCGGTCGGCAGCTGAGTGGAGGGGGGCCGGGTTCAGGTTGCGAAGGTTGCGGCTGGTGATGGTTTGGCGCTCTGGGGGGGGGGAGTTAGGGGAAGGGGAGATGGAGAACGTGAGGAGGTGGTGGTCGGAGAGAGGGAAGGGGGTGTTAGAGAACTGGTTGAGGGTACAGAGGTGGGAGAAGACGAGGTCCAGGGTGTTCCCAATGATGTGGGTGGAGGATTGAGTGTGCTGTGTGAGCGCGAAGGAGGAGGTTAGGTGGAGGAATTGGGAAGTAGCCGGGCTGTTGTCATTGATGGGGATATTGAAGTCCCCGAGGATGATGGTTGGTAGCTCAGAGGAGAGGAAGAAGGGAAGCCAGGCAGCGAAGTCATCCAGGAAGCGGGGTATGGATCCGGGAGGCCTGTAGATCACTGCGATCCTTAGGGGGGTGGGTGAGAAGAGCCGGATGCAGTGAGCCTCGAAGGAGGAGAAAGTTAGGGAGGGAGGATTAGGGAGGACCTGGAAGGTGCTCAGCGGTGATAGGAGCAGGCCGACCCCACCACCTTTGTGACCGCTCAGTCTTGGTGAGTGGGACCAGACGAGACCTCCATAGGAGAGTGCCGCAGGGGAGGTGGAGTCAGTGGCCTGTACCCAGGTTTCGGTGATGGCTAGGAGGTTAAGGGAGCGGGAGATAAAGAGGTCATGGATGGCAGTAAGTTTGTTGCAGACCGAGCGGGCGTTCAGGAGTGCAACCGAGAGAGGGGGGATGGATGCGGGGAGAAGGGGCACAGATATGAGGTTGAGGGGGTTACGGCAGCTGGCGGGAGCAGGGGGGTCCCTAGAGGAGGGGTGAGGTGGCGAGGGGCCAGGGTTCGGGGAGATGTCCCCAGCAGATAGGAGAAGGAGAAGGGTGAGGAAGGTGGCATGGGAATGGGAAGTGTAGGAGCGTGTGGGTCTGATAGTGGTGGCACGTGGGTCGACGGGGGAGTGGAGTAGCAGGAGGAGGTGGTGAGTGCCGTAGTGGGGAGAGGGGAGTAGTGAAGGGGCAATGTAGAGCTGTTTTGGGGGGGTAGGCGGGTAGAGGGAGGCGATTTTTGGGATGGTGGAGAGGAAAATGAGGAGGAGGAGTGCAGGAGGCATGTTGGGGTGGGTGCGGTGACAGTTGGGTCAGGGGAGGTGAAGGGATACAGGTCAGGGCAAGGTGTGTGGGGAATCTGTGTTACCATGGGAGAGTCATTTGAGTCCTTCTGTAGGGGTAGAGTGAGGGTGGAGGGCGGCAGCTGGTTGGCAGCAGTCTGTGGGTGCAGTAAGCTGGCGACCATGGGTGCTGTGGCATGTCTTCAGTGGGTACGGTGGTTCGGCTAGTGGAGGGATCGTAGGGTGCGATGGCTGGGGGTGATGGTAGGCACGGCGACTGGTGATGCTGGCGGCTCGGTGACTGGGGTTGTTGAGGCCAGGCGTCGGGTGCTGAGGGCCTCGGCGTCGTGAGGCGCTGAAGGTGTTGAAGGATCGTCATCAGAGTCGAGCGGGGCGTTGCGGTAGCGATCGTCGGCCCTGCGTGGTTTGTGCTCAACCGTGATCTGTTGCGGCTGGTAGGAGAGACCGCGGCTTCAAGGGTCGTGGTGGGCCATTAGTCGCCGGGGCGTCGCCAGAGGGAATAGCGTGCCGGAAATCAGGGTGCTGGGCGAGCGTTCCCTGGTGTGGTGGCTGGTTGGTAATCCCAGGTGGGGTGGTGGGCAGGGGATCCCCGGTGGGATGGTGGCCGTGCTATCCCTGGTGGGGTAGTAGCGATCCCTGGAGGGATAGTGGCTTAGGGTCCCTGGTGGTTTGGGGTTTCAGGTGGATGGTGGGATCCCTGAGTGAGTGAGTCCCTGGAGGCTGGCGGTGTGATGGTGGTTGGGCTCCCTGGTGGGTAGTGGGCGCCCCTGGTGAAGTACCTGGTGTCCTGGAGCGTCGGTGGATCCCTCCTGGGTTAGCAGGACCGTTGGTGGTGGTGGTAGCTTCCCGGAGCAGCGGAGGCGTCCCGCCGCGGCCGCAATTCCCGCCGCGATTCCAGCCACGGCTGGCAGGAAACACCGCGGCTTCGGGTGCCGCGGTAGGCCTCAGGCTGCTGCGAACCGCCGGAGCTCCGCTGGAGGGACGGAGTGACTGTGGGTGTTGGTGGGGACCTCGGCAGCAGACACAGGGGCCCGGATGGGCCCTGATGGCAGCGGTAGGGGCGCAGGGGTGATCCTCTGATCGGCGGGGACCGAGGAGCGGAGTGGCAGTAGTCCGGGCTGATGTCCGGCGATCCTGGTCGGCCGCGCCAGAAATCGAGGCCGCGGCTTCAGGTGCCGGGTAGGCCGCAAGTCCCGGAGCTCCGGAAGAAAGGTCCAGTGGCCTTCCCTGGCTGGCGAACAGGGACCGGAGGGTCGTGGGGCCCCCGTCAGGGTCCGCTGCCGCCCAGATGGCAGCGGATTGGGGCCGGGGGAGCAGGAGCTCGCCGAGACACGTCCGTCTCGCCGGACGTCCGGATGCACTATACAATGTAAGATCCGATCTGTAATGTACGGCTACTATACAATGTATGATCTGATCTGTAATGTACACCTACTATACAATGTATGATCTGTAATGTACACCTACTATACAATGTATGATCCGATCTGTAATGTACGCCTACTATACAATGTATGATCTGTAATGTACACCTACTATACAATGTATGATCTGATCTGTAATGTACATCTACTATACAATGTATGATCCGATCTGTAATGTACACCTACTATACAATGTATGATCTGTAATGTACACCTACTATACAATGTCAGGATCTGATTTGTAATGTACACCTACTATACAATGTATGATCCGATCTGTAATGTACGGCTACTATACAATGTATGATCTGATCTGTAATGTTCACCTACTATACAATGTATGATCTGTAATGTACACCTACTATACAATGTATGATCAGATCTGTAATGTACACCTACTATACAATGTATGATCCGATCTGTAATGTACACCTACTATACAATGTATGATCAGATCTGTAATGTACACCTACTATACAATGTATGATCTGTAATGTACACCTACTATACAATGTATGATCTGTAATGTACACCTACTATACAATGTATGATCAGATCTGTAATGTACACCTACTATACAATGTATGATCCGATCTGTAATGTACACCTACTATACAATGTATGATCAGATCTGTAATGTACACCTACTATACAATGTATGATCTGTAATGTACACCTACTATACAATGTATGATCTGTAATGTACACCTACTATACAATGTATGATCCGATCTGTAATGTACACCTACTATACAATGTATGATCTGATCTGTAATGTACACCTACTATACAATGTATGATCTGTAATGTACACCTACTATACAATGTATGATCCGATCTGTAATGTACACCTACTATACAATGTATGATCCGATCTGTAATGTACACCTACTATACAATGTATGATCTGATCTGTAATGTACACCTACTATACAATGTATGATCTGTAATGTACACCTACTATACAATGTATGATCTGATTGGTAATGTACACCTACTATACAATGTATGATCTGATTGGTAATGTACACTTACTATACAATGTATGATCCGATCAGTAACACCAATCCAGTTCCAGATCCCTGAACGCAGGCTCCTGATTGGTTCCCATGTCCCAGGCTCTGTAACATTGTTACATTCCTGTGTTATGTGAACATTTCTTTTTCCAATAAATTAACTTCAAAACAAAAGAAACTCTCACAAATAGGACACCATCCTGTGTACACAGAGCACCCTCCAAGCATCAGTCACCTGTCACTCCTCCATGCTGCTTCCTCTTCCTGTGTCACACACAATCCTGTCCCCAGTGAGACCAGAAATAAAGGTTCCTACACTTCCACAGTCCCACAATACCTTCTGGTGTTATACAGGAAGAGGAGATATCAGGGCTGACTTATTGCGATTTACTATTAATATTACTACTTGTTATATATTAACCCCTCGCCCTCCAGAGGATTCCCCCCCTTTCCTGACCAGGACTTTTTTTTTTTGCGATAATGCGCTGCGTTACTTTGACAATTGCACAGTCATGCAACACTGCACCCAAATTAAATGCATGTCCTTTTTTTTCCCACAAATGGACTTTTGGTGGTATTTGATCGCTTCTGGTTTTTTTTGCAATATAAAAAAAGACTGACAATTTGAAAAAATAAACAATATTTTTGACTTTTTGCTATTAAACATATCCAATAAAAAAATTTAAAAAATCAAATTTTGTCATAAATTTAGGCAAAATGTATTCTGCTCCATGTCTTTGCAAAAAAAAAAAAAAATCCCAATACGTGTAAATTAATTGGTTTAAGTGAAAGTTATAGCATCTACAAATGGAAATTACTGGAATTTTTATTTATTTTTTATACTAGTAATGGCGGCGATCAGCGATTTATAGCGGGACTGTGGCGGGCATTCTGACACTGGGGATGGGGGGGGGGGGGGACTGACTAACTGCCACTGACATCCCCAGTGACACCAATACAGTGATCTGTGCTAATAAAAAGCACTGACACTGTACTAATGACACTGGGCAGGAAGGGGTTAACATCTGGGGCAATCAAAGGGTTAACTGTGTGCTGTTTTACTAGGGAGACATGCTGTGCAGAGAGATACAAAGCAGCATGTCCATGCTGAAAGGAGAGAGATCTGTGTTGTTTACGCATAGGTCTCTCCCGTCTCTCCCCTACAAATGGCGGTATATATACTGGGAGGAGAGAGCCATGGGAGAGGCAGGAGGAGTTCATGCCGCAGCTGCTGATGTCCACAGTGGGATCGGGAGATGGAGCTGCTGGAACCCTTCTTGCAGGGAGGTTTCCCGCACCATTCCTGTGTGAACTGCGGCTGAAAGTCACTGTGACAAGACTGAGTTAACCCAGGAGTGGTGCGGGAAGCCGCATGCGATTCGGACAGGAATAGCACAGCGTTCCTTTTCAAATTGCATGCAAGTCTTTTCAGTGTGATTTGAGTCCATTCATTATGTATGGGATCAAATTGCACTGCAAAGGTATTGGTATCAGTATTGGTGTGCCCCCAAGGCTCTGTTCTATCAGCAGATGGATTGGGGACAGTAGAAGAAGGCGGGGATCAGAGAAGACAGGATCAAACAGCCTTTTTATAAAATACGGAGGATTAACCCCTTAGGTCCCACAGTGAGTATAACAAGCGTGCTTTACTGCATCTACAGACTGATTGTACTGTTGTGGGTTTAGTAACACTTTAAGGTTCCTTCCTGAAACTGTTCCAAGCAGAAAATGACAGAACTGCAGTATCTGTCTATCTGAGGTTATGTAAGCAGTCAGAGTTCCAAATTCCTGGTGAAGGGGGAATGCGCTTGGCCCCCGAAACGTGTTTTTTGTCAGTCTCATTGGACTGTGTGTATGTAATTCTATGATGTGGTCTGACTGACAGCACACAGAGGAGAAGGAGCAGTGACAGTGGGTTGGGACTGGACTCACACTATACCTGGGGGCCTGGATTGGGTTTGCTCTCCTCTTTTGATTTTTGTTGGATTTTGCTGGCTGGCTGTGCGAATCCACCCCATCAGGCCATTTCATGTGGCCCTGTCAGGAATGGACTCAGCACTGGTGGTGGGACTCACCTGCCATGTGGGCTGCAGTACCAGGGCTGACCAGCGGGTGCTCTCAGCAGCCAGAAGCTCACTCCTGCAATCAGCCAACACCTGGGGCTGATTGCAGGAGGTGTATTTAAGGAATGGCCAGACCTGCAGTCAGTGCCTTGGTGTATGTTTCCTATGAGCCCCTGTACCGGGTATCCTGTGTTCCTGCCGATCTGCCTAGTTGCTGACCGTCTCCTGTTGAACCCCTGGCTTGCCTGACCATCCTTCTGCCTGTGAGTTACTGAACCCGGCTTGTGACCCTGACTATTCTTTGCCTGCTCCTCCGGTACCTCACTGCCCGCACGTTGCTGACCTGGCCTGCCTGACTACGCCTGAGGCTACCCAGACGATCCATCCATCCCGCACGGATCCAGTCACTACTGTCCAAACCTGCCAGCCCCTTCACATCAGGCTTTTTCCCGGTACATACCCTCGGCGGACCCCTCCACCACAGTTGGGTGCACTCAGGGGCCGCGACCTGGTCTCAGTCCTGCACCAAGTCCATCCCCACCAACAGGGGCTCTGGTGAAAAGGCAGACTGGGGCTTAGACTCTGCGCCCTGGGGAATCCTGTTCTGTGGGTCACTAGAGGTCCTGCCGGGCTGTGCCTGACAGTACCTTACGGCCCGCCTGACCATTCCACCTCTCCAGCCCTGACTACGCCTGTGTTCCTGAAGCCTGCTACTTCCCTGTGTCAGTCCACACATTTCTGGTCACACCCGGATCCCTGACAGGCCCTCACACCTCTCCTGCAGCTGTAGCACTCCCCACCCTTCTCTCTGAAGTTGGCAGAGAGGACAGAACTGCTCCACCAGATCCTGTGCTTTCCTTGCAGCCTTGGAGAGACTGCTCTCTGCCCCCCCCCCCAGTCGGTAGCAGAGAGGACAGAACTCCTCTTTCAGATTGTGCACCTCTCTATGCAGCTGCAGCACCGCCTTATCTCGCCTCATCTGGTCTCAGCATGCAGCAGACTCAGGCAGTTGAATCCAGTCCTCCTCTGGTCCTCCTCCAGACCCTGCACTTTTTGCTTCGCAGCTTCACCCCCAGCGTGTTCCCGGCAGCAGCACAAGGTAAGGAAGTGTGCTGTGATGTAAGGGATGGTGGGGCTCTTGACATCAACACTCTTGACTTTTGATGGTGAGGTGACTGTTGGCATCCTTTGTAGGGATGGGGGGGGGGGGTGCTCTGGACATCTAGTAATACAGCTACAGCTGGCCTGTGATAAAATTGAGTTTGACACCCCTGCCCTATAACAAAAGAATGAAACACAAGATAGTACTCTGCTTGTAAAAGATCCATCACCTAACCACCAGCACCGAGCATAGAGTCAGCCTATGGATGCGGCCACTGTGTGTGCATTGGGCCCTATAGTCACTGCATTGACTACCTTGTGTCTGTACACAGAGAAGGGTCGGTGGCTACAGTGCTGTGCTGCAGCTCCCCGCCATAGGAACACCCATAAATTGGGCTTCAGGCAGGGGAGGAGCTTACAGGCAGCCAAAACAGAAATAAAGGTTGTTCATACACAATGCAGCCACAAATCATTATACACTGGGTATCATGGAGAGTACACAAGGCTTTAAAAATGATGGTGATACTTCTCTAGAGCCGAGTTCCACACAAATTCTGTATTCATTAATACACCATTGAATGTACTGGTTGAAATGCAAGCAGTACAAGTACCGGCAGTAAACGTGACCTGCCTCTTGCAGTTCCCGTACAGCAGAACTCAGATTGAGAGAAGAAGAAGCAGCAGCACAAAGACCATGCTGATAGTAGGAGAAAGCAGAGCACCAAGGAAATAAGCACATCTCATCAGCCCTGCTTCTTCTTCATGATCCAGTCAAAGGCAGGGGATGTGTCCAGGGGCGGACTGACCATTTGGAAACTAGGGCACTGCCCGAGGGCCCGGGGTCAGTAGGGGGCCCCATGAGATGCCCCTGGTACCTTTTTCAAAGGCTTTTTTGAGTTTGGGCAAGGACACAGGGGCCCCATGATCCCCTATTGCCCGGGGGCCCCATGAGTTGTCAGTCCGCCACTGGATGTGTCTATACAGCTGGAGTAAGTGGATTGAACAATGCTTGCTATCATTAAACCCAGAAGACACCTAGTTGAAGCAAAGATGTACGGCGGGGGACACCCCGTTTTAATTGTTAATATTTCTCTAGTGACCCAGCCAGAATCCTCCCCTGTTAGTGATGCAACGGCACATCATTCTGCAATGGACATCATCCCCAGCTTCCCTTACTCTCCTCCACTATTCTAAACCTTGTTCCCGGCTGCCCAGTTAGGTTTGCTCACTTGGGTTACCCAAGTTTTTCAGCCCTATAAAGGTTGTGAACCTAAAGGATTTTGCGGAACCAGGGGCGGACTGACCATTTGGAAACTCGGGCACTGCCCGAGGGCCCGGGGTCAGTAGGGGGCCCCATGAGATGCCCCTGGTACCTTTTTCACAGGCTTTTTTGAGTTTGGGCAAGGACACGGGCCTCATGATCCCTTATTGCTCGGGGGCCCCATGATTTGTCAGTCCGCCCCTGTGTGAAACCAAACAGAAGGACACGCAGACACGTGGATGCACTTTATAGATAAAATTCTGCGGACACCTGACCATCACATCTATATACAGTGAGGAACAGCAGTATTTGAACCCCCTGCGATTTTGCAAGTTCTCCCACTTAGCAATCATGGAGGGTCTGACATTCACATTGTAGGTGCATTCCCACTCTGAGAGACAGAATTACAAAAAAAAATTCAGGAAATCCCATTGTATGATTTGTAAAGAATGTATTTGTCTTGCACTGCTGAACAGAAGTATTTGAACCCCTGAGAAGATCCGTGTTAATATTTGGCACAGAAGCCTTTGTTTGCAATTACAGAGGTCAGACGTTTCCTGTAGTCTCTGACCAGGTTTGCACTGCAACAGGGATTTTGGCCGACTCCTCCACACCGATCTCCTCTAGATCTGTCAGGTTTCGGGGCTGTCGCTGAGCAACACGGAGTTTCAGCTCCCTCCAAAGATGTTCTATTGGATTTAGGTCTGGAGACTGGCTAGGCCACTCCAGAACCTTGATATGCTTCTTACGGAGCCACTCCTTGGTTATCCTGGCTGTGTGCTTCGGGTCGTTGTCATGTTGGAAGACCCAGCCACGACCCATCTTCAATGCTCTGACTGAGGGAAGGAGGTTGTTGCTCAAAATCTCACAATAAATGGCCCCATTCATCCTCTCCTTAATACAGTGCAGTCGTCCTGTCTCCTTCCGAGAAAAGCACCCCCAAAGCATGATGTTACCACCCCCATGCTTCACAGTAGGGATGGTGTTCTTGGGATGCAACTCATCCTTCTTTTTCCTCCAAACACGACGAGTGAAGTTTAGACCAAAAAGTTCTACTTTGGTCTCATCTGACCACATGACCTTCTCCCATGCCTCCTCTGGATCATCCAGATGGTCATTGGCAAACTTCAGACGGGCCTGGACATGTGATGACTTGAGTAGGGGAACCTTCCATGCAATGCATGATTTGAAACCATGACTGCGTAGGGTTCTACCGACAGTGACCTTTGTAACTGTGGTCCCAGCTCTCTTCATGTCATTGACCAGCTCCTCCCTTGTAGTTCTGGGCTGATTCCTCACCTTTCTTATCATCAGTGATACCCCACGAGGTGAGATCTTGCATGGAGCCCCAGTCCGAGGGAGACGGACAGTCGTCTTTAGCCTCTTCCATTTTCTAACAATTGCTCCAACAGTTGATCTATTTTCACCAAGCTGCTTGGCAATTGCCCCGTAGCCCTTTCCAGCCTTGTGGAGGTCCACAATTTTGTCTCTGGTGTCTTTTGACAGCTCTTTGGTCTTGCCCATGGTAGTAGTTGGCGTCTGACTGACTGTGGTGTGGACAGGTGTCTTTAAAGAGCTCAGACAGGTGCTACTAAGTTAGATTAATGAGTGGAGTAGAGGTGGACATTTTAAAGGCGCAGTAACAGGTTTTTGAGAGCCAGAATTCTTGCTGTTTCTTGGGTGTTCAAATACTTCTGTTCAGCAGTGCAAAACAAATAAATTCTTTACAAATCATACAATGTGATTTCCTGAATTTGTTTTTTTAATTCTGTCTCTCAGAGTGGGATTGCACTTACAATGTGAATTTCAGACCCTCCATGATTTCTAAGTGGGAGAACTTGCAAAATCACAGGGTGTCCAAATACTTCTGTTCCTCACTGTACGCTTGTTGGGCATCCCATTTGAAATCCCTGGTCATTAATATGGAACTGGCCCCTCATGGTTACCATAGGAGCCTGCACACTTCTAGGAAGGTTTTCTACAAGAACTTGGAGTGTGTCTGTGGAAATTTGTGCCCATTCAACCAAGAGAACAATTACGAGGTTAGGTACTGCTGTTGGCCATTGCTTGTTGGCCACTCAAGTTTCTCCACACCGAACTCATGAAACCTTGCCCCTATGTAGCTGACTTTGTGCACAGGGGCAGAGGAAAGGGCTTTCCCCAAACTGTTGTCCCAAAATTGAAAGTGCGCAAAGTCTAAAAATGTCTTTGTGCAATATCATACACGGGTGACAAACTGGCGGCCCTCCAGCTGTAGCCAAACTACAAATCCCATGAGGCATTGCAAGATTGACAGTTGCTAGCATGACTCCCAAAGGCAAAGGCATGACGGGACTTGTACTGTAGTTTTGCAACAGCTGGAGGTCCGCCAGTTTGACACCCCTGCGGTAACACCTCCATTGCAAACACCTGAAGTCAATAATTGAAGGGCTATCCAAAAACATGTATCCACATAGGGAAAATGGTGCTGCAGAAGTGGCAGTTTAGAGCTGGCTGACCTGAAGCCTCCTGAGCTATTCGTAACACTGTAGAGTTGATTTACTAAAACCGGAGGGTGAAAAATCTGGTGCAGCTCTACATAAACTAATCGGCATCCAGTTTTTTGTCAAAGCTTAATTGAGAAAACGGAAGGTAGAAGCTGATTGGCTCCCATGCACAGCTGCACCAGATTTTGCACTCTCCAGTTTTCCCCCCGGTTCACATCTATGCGGGCCGCATTTTGCTCGGGCATGAGAGCCCATTCATTTGAATGGACTCTCGTGCCCGTGACACGCAGGGAAAGAAGTCCCTGCACTACTTTGGAAAACGCAGCCCGCACGGGAACCTCAGTTCTCAGTACGGTTGCGTTTCCCAGTGCGGGCGGCGTGCCATTAGAACTAATGGCACCCGCCCGCGGGTCCCCAGTTCTCTGTACGGGTGGTGCGGCTGCACGGATCCTCAGCGTAAACCTAGGGTCACAGATGGCCAGTTTATGAAGGTGAGATCTGACGGAAAAATCTTGGTGAGAAGCTGCTGTGATGTGAGGAAGAAGGCTTCTTTCTGCCTAATATCAGCATCAGTGGGGTTAACCATTGATCTAAATTATAACTATATACTGTATGTGTATGTATATTTGTGTTTATATATATATATATATATATATATATATATATATATATTACAGTAATATATTTAGATCGTAAGCTCCACAAGCCAGGCCCTCACATTCCTTCTGTACTGAAAGTATTGTAATTGTATTGTCTCCCTTTATATTGTAAAGCGCTGAGCAAACTGTTGGCGCCATAAATCCTGTATAATAATAATAATAAATATATATTTATTACATATACACACACACAGTATAGTTATAGTGTATTGTCGGTTTTTCATTGAGTTGAGTAGAAATTTTTATGCACATTTTGGTGCTTTAACATGTATTTTGGCTCACTCTTTACCTCTGATTTTGTGTGTTCTGGAAACGCATGCAAAATGAATGTCATGTTTGCTGTGCCATTATTTGTTCATGGCACCCAAAAGTGGCTAGCAGATGTATAATTTGCCAAAATATGAATAAAAACAAAATCAAAATGCACTTTAAAAAAAAAGTACCAAAATATGTGCTAAGAAAAAAAAGTGTCCAAATGTGCGTTACAAACCACACCAAAATGCATGTTAAAATAACCTGTGCCAAAATGTGTGTTAAAGCGCCTAAACGTGTGTTTAGAAAAGCGGCAAAAATGCACATTAAAAAACCCACATCGCAATGCGTGTTAAAAAAAAAAAATACAGCATGTTAAAAAGCGGCAAAATGAACGAAAGTAATGCTAAAACATACAATAAAAAAAAGGAGCCAAAATACACATTTAAAGAATGTGCCAAAATGTGCGTTAAAAAATACCAAAAAAAAAAAAGTCAGTGCTTATTATTTTCATGTAATTACATGGTGTTTTTAACCTCTTGGCGCCACCCGAACGCAAATGTGCGGCCTCCTGGCATCTGGGCCTGGACGCCGAGCGGCTGCACATTTGCGTTCGATTTAAAAAACACAAGCCCTGCGTGCTCCCAGCACACACGTTCGGTACTCACGGAAAGGTCCCAATCTCTTTTGATCGGGACCTTTCCCGATCATGTGACCGCAAATCACGGTGGTCACATGACCCTAAAACCCCGCCTCCCGGGTTCTTAAAGGGCCAGGAGGTGCCGGCGCCAAGGGGTTAACTGTGGTTTCATGGTTTAAACTCAGGTGACCTGTATTCACACAATTATCTCAGGAGATCACATGCAGCCACTCCTAGATTGTAAGCACCAAGGAGCAGGGCCCTCGAAACCCTCGTGTATCGCACTGTATTGTTATTGTTCTGTCACATGTTCTGTCCCCCATTGTAATGTACAGCGCTGAGCGAACTGTTGGCGCTTTATAAATACTGTATAATAATAATAGATCTCAGCTGTTCCCAGAGGAAAAACTTCTCTTCTCCTTCTGAGAACACATGTTCTCTGCTTCATAAACAGGGGGACAGAGGAGAAGATATTTCCCTGAGAACTGAAATGAGATAAATTATCTCTGCTTAACCTCTTCACACAAATGTGCGGCCTCCTGACGTCTGGGCCTATACGCCGAGCGGTCGCACATTTGTGTGCAATTAAGAAAAACATATGTGCTGAGAGAGCACGCCCCCAGCACATGTCCAGTACTCACGGAAAGGTCCCGATCTCCTCTTTCGATCGGGACCTTTCCTGATCATGTGACCGCCGTGACGGCGAATCACGGCGGTCACATGACCCTAAAACCCCGCCCTGCTTCTGAAACCCTTAAAGGGCCGGGAGGCGCCGGCGCCAAGGGGATAATAAACAAACATACACCTAAATGTGAGTTTTAGCCACGAGATTTACCTTTGACTGGCAAGTGAATAAACCTCAAATGTGGCCACAGGTGTGATGTCAGGCACTGTATCCATTAGCTTCAAAGTGGGACACTTTGCACACTTTTCTGATGATGGCAGAGTGCCAGGCTGAAAAACGGAGTACAAATGATCAAGATGTTTTACTCGAGATTTTGGCCCCATGTATCTGGTCCCCATGGGGTTTATTTACTAAAGCTGGAGAGTCCAAAATCAGACTCCCTTCTGCATAGAAACCAATCAGCTTCTAACCTCAGCTTGTTCAATGAAGCTTTGGCAATGAAACCTGGAAGCTGATTGGTTTCTATGCAGAAGGGAGTCTGATTTTGGACTCTCCAGCTTTAGTAAATAAACCCCCATGTGTCTGGTCCACAATCAGGACCAGACACCTGAGGAAACCACTAATCAGCCACTTACACCTCCTGCACTGTACGTACACAATGCAAACAAATAGTAAAAATACAAAATGTAAGAGAGAAAAGATCACAGCATACGTTTTGCTAACAATTAATTTTTATTAGTATAAAACCAACCTTTTCCCACCAGAATTTGTACAAACCACCCCCTATTAAACATACATGTTTTCTGCTGAAATTTTTAACTTGGAGCATCCATTCTGACATATGAATCATCAGTAACAATATTATGACACCCCCCTACGAGCAAACTCCTATATGTACCACAATGCCAAATGTGACTCAAGGAGCATCTGCCATCCTCAGCTGAGATGCAGGAGGAAGCGTCTCGTCTCAAAGTCGTGGTTTGTCCTTGTTTTCCTCTTGTAATAGCTCCAAGCTTCTTTGGCTAAACATCAAATTGCCTAATATAAAGTGTAGGCAAACAAATACGTGTGAACCAGAGGCGTCCCTAGGGTTGGTGTCACCCGATGCGGTAACACTTGGTATCAGCCCCTCCGACGATCCCCGCAGAATGGATCGGATCTGCGGATTGAGCAAAATAGATCAGACTCCGAACCATTATGCTCAATCCGCAGATCTGATCCATCCTGCGGGGATCGTCGGCTTTCTTTAGAACTTACCTATTCTTGGAGCGGGTCCAGGTGTAGCGGCAAGATGTGTCTCCCCTGAAGCAACTGCACGTCCCGGTTTCAGGAACGACCAATCGATGATAGCAGTAGTACTATCATCGATTGATCGTGCCTGAAACTGGGACATGCACAGTTGCTTCGGGGGGGGGGGGGGGGGGGGGGCGACGACAGCTACATGGGAGACACATCTTGCCTTTACACCGGTGTCACCCCGTATAGGTTGCATACTGACGATCCCCGCAGGATTGTCAGCATGCAACCTATACGGGGTGACACCGGACCCGCTCCAAGACAAGGTAAGTTGTAAAGAAAGCCAACGAACCCCGCAGGATGGATCTGATCCATCCTGCGGGGATCATCGGCTTGCTTTACAACTTACCTTTTTGTGGAGCGGGTCCGGTGTCTCCCCATGCGGTCGGTGTCACCCGGTGCGAACCAAACCCCCAGCACCTGCCTCGGGACACCACTGGTGTGAACTACTTGCTAAGAGATTTTAAATTCTGATTTTCTTATCCAGACACACCTGCCAAAAACCACAGCCAAGTCCTTACCAAAGAGTATTCT
This sequence comes from Staurois parvus, assembly GCF_062004578.1. Lineage (NCBI taxonomy): Eukaryota > Metazoa > Chordata > Amphibia > Anura > Ranidae > Staurois > Staurois parvus. The sequence continues at coordinate 722,742 of NW_028319591.1, read as the reverse complement.
TTGCTGCAGTCAAGACCAGGATTGGATAATGAAGGGGCAGAAGCGGGCCGATGAAGTCATCTCTGTGCCCTCTCCTCCATTCAGTAATATGAATTTCTTAGATTCACAATACCGTGCAATTCCATACATCTAACCGCTGCATTGTGCTGCCGTCTGCTTTCCGAAACATGCAAAGAGAATTGCAGGAAGCTAGTTCAATATTTTAATGAAAACAAGCTTGGATCTCATTTTATATCTACCTAAACTTAAGGTGGGAATACACGATTAAGAAAATCGACCGAACGGTCATCTGACGACCGAGAGGCGCTCGTTCATTGGTCGAAATTGTGGCCCACATTAACCAATCTAAAAAAAAATCAAGCATGCTGCGCAGCCATGCTTAGGATCACACATTAATTATAACTGCACTGTATGATATATTTTGATTTGTTTATTCTTTTCTTTTGTTATGTTTTGTATGCTGGTACCTTTCTTTTTGGTATACAGGTCACTGGAGGATTTAGGGCTGCAATATTATTTATTACTGACATTTTGGACTTCGTATCACAAGTCTTTTGGCGCTGGCGGCTTATTAAGGGGGGGTTTTTTTGAAGAGCGCAGAGGTTTTCTTTTATTGTACAGTTGTAGAACCTGTACATCACACTGTGCATGTGTACAAAAAGATCTGTGTACAAAAAGATCTGTGTACAAAAAGATCTGTGTACAAAAAGATCTGTGTACAAAAAGATCTGCTAGCAGACAGGTAAAAGGAATTTCGCATAAAAAGTCTTATCTACTGAAAAACTACTTGAACTTTTAGAAACTGGTTTAAAGTTTGAAAAAATAGCAAGAGCTGAATATAAGCAAGAGAGTTGACTTTTAAGCCACAATCGGTTTTGTCATCTGGATATAAATCAGCCAGTAGGAGCCATGTTGTGTCACCCCAACTATCAACTACTATGGCATACTGAGGAGGAGTGGGGACACATGAGATGGAACAAGGAACTGTATTTGGGGCAGGGGCGGACTGATCATTTGGAAACTCGAGCACTACCCGAGGGCCCGGCGTCAGTAGGGGGCCCCAAGAGATGCCCCTGGTACCTTTTTCATAGGCTTTTTTGAGTTTGGGCAAGGACGCAAGGGCCCCATGATCCCCGATTGCCCAGGGGTCTCATGAGTTGTCAGTCCGCCCCTGATTTGGGGTATACTAGGTGACTGGTTTAGATGCAATTCGGAGAAGCTCACATACTAAAAGGTGTAGAATTTATTCCCGGCCAAGTTTACCTGTGTTCACATTCCACAACAAATAACTTGAGGAATTAAAACAGGAACAGTAGCCTACTTGGTGCCTTTACCATGGTTAACAGTCATAGTACAGTATAGTGCAAATACACATTATCATGACATGGTGTTAAAAAGACACAATCGGGGGACTGTTACAGGAGCATGCAAAACAGTTCAGGACAGAAATATGGATGATCAAGAAATACATATATAGCCTGGACCACCAACACTGCAATGGCTCTGTGTTCAGGATAATACAGGCGTACCTCGGGTTACGAACGCCTCGGTTAACGTAATTTTCAGTTTACGAATGAAAATCCATTGAAAATAATGGCTCGGTTTTTTTTTTTTACCCATACTTCTCTTCTGGGTCACAGGAACGCAATTATTTATGCTTTCCTGTGATGCAGAATCAGCTGACAGCAGACTAAAGTCCACTGCTGGTCACAGAGCTGATCAAGGCTCTGGAAGGATCCTGACCATATTGTCAGGATCCACCCAGCTGCCTGATGGACAGGTGGCTCCGCCTCTCAAAAGCTGAAGCCTGCAGTGCTGGCCCCCTCTCCTGTGAGGGGCAGACTGACAGTCACCACTCTCTGCCCAGGGCTGACCTAGAACTGAGTGATCAGTGGTCAGTCATATGCTCAGTTCTGGGGTTTTGAGACAGTTGGGAACAGCTGCAGCTTCACACCAATGCTGCAGCATGCAGGTGAATATGTAGCTTTTTTTTGGTTTGTTTTTTATAATCCTGTACTTCCCCTTTAACCACCTCTTTCTGCAATTAGCCCTGGTTCACACATGTACGGGTGGTGCCGCTGCGGATCCGCACGAAAATCCGTACAGCCACTGTCTGCACAGAGAAAGCAGACCTGCGGGCGTGTGACATTAGTTCTAAAGGCATGCCGCCAGCACTAGAAAACGCAACCGTACTGGGAACGGAGGTTCCCGCGTGGGCTGCGTTTTCAGAAGAAGTGCAGGGACTTCATCCCTGCATGTCGCGGGGCACGGGAGTCCATTCAAATGAATAGGGTCTCGTGCCAGCGCAAAACATGGACCGCATATATATGAACCGGGGGTTAAAGGGGGCATGAAGGAACCTTCTGTAAGCTTTGCAATACTACGTAAAAGCATGCTGTACACTTTGCTCTTTCACATACTAAATCCTGTATGTACAAAACTTAAATGACATCCAGGGATCTTTATATACGAATCACACTGTATTTTAGATTTAACTCCATGCCATAAGATGCAGCGAATGGTTTGGCTGGGTTTAGCCTCGTTTTTTCAAGGTGCTCCAAAAGCAAAGCCAGTGTGAATATGAAAAGCCTGATAAGTGTGTCCAGCAGCACGTATACATTCATCAGTAGACATACAGTATCTTCAGCAATGCTCCGGCCATTTGTGTACTATAGTTATGAAAGTAGTTATATAGTTAGAAGGTATGAAAACAAAATTTTAGGTATAATCTCAATGCGCCTGTTTTCCCTGGGAAGTGTGGCTGCTATGGTTAAAGCAGTCCATGCAGTGAAATGTAAGGCCTGCTCAAATTACCCCTTTACTAATCATCTACGGTTGAGGAAAAAAAAAAAAAAGATTTATATTTCCTTTCCACCATCTTCTGCATTGCTGGGAATAAAGTCACTGTGCTTTTGGGAAAACTTCCTACTGAATGCAGAGCAAGCAGATTCTGGTGAGAAGTCCCTCCAATCCATTACAAGAGCATGTTCTTGTGAGATTTTGGAATGCTCTGCATTCCCCAGGATCTAGCCAGAAGGAGTGTGACCAGGGGTGGACTGAACATTTGGAAACTCGGGCACTGCCCGAGGGCCCGGGGTCAGTAGGGGGCCCCATGAGATGCCCCTGGTACCTTTTTCATAGGCTTTTTTGAGTTTGGGCAAGGACACAGGGGCCCCATGATCCCCGATTGCCCGGGGGCCTCATGAGTTGTCAGTCCGCCCCTGAGTGTGACGTCACCCTCACTGTGGGTGGGAGAGGAGGGTGAGGAACGCATAAATCCTAACTTTTTTTCCAGGTACATTTTACATATACGAATACTAAGTGAATACTAAGCGATTTGTGAAAGGGGAGGGAGCCATGAGAGTGTAAGCAGACCTTGAGGCCCCGTTCCCATCTCACGATTTGGGATTGTGAGCAGAATCCATGATCCCAAATTGCGTGGCAATTGCAGCACAATGCACTGCGCGTGTTTGGGTGTCATATCCTTCAATGGCACCCCAAACGCAATGAGACTACCGCGATTGTCGTGCGGCAAACCAAACCCTTCTAAATCGTGTGAAGCTGGTTGCCGAAGAAAGCAACAGAAGCTTCTTATTGGATGGCATATGCGCACAGGGTAGCCCATTCAAAAGCGTGGGCAGCCCTATGCGACATGCAGAATCGCTGGAAAATCTCCTTTCAAAACCGTGTAGCGGGAATGCTCGTTCCTGCTACACGATAATGTGGACAGAGCCTTCATTTTACTGCAAGTCCCCCTTTAAGGCGTCTGCCAAATTGCTGCACAGCAAATAGTAAAGCAACATCATTGCTGCAAAGGGATTTCAAGCAAAGGTTTTCACCAAGCACGGTGATTCCTGTGGAGTATCATGCTTGATAGACGTCAACAGAGACTGAATTAACGGATTAAATCCAGTTTAAGTCAGTCACGTTAACACTTATGTAAATGATTATGGTGGCCTCGTTATCGATGAGATCATTCAAGAGTGTTTTTAAACATGACATATAGGTGGCATATTGAAGAAGTTTATTAATTTCTTAATTCAGGCATTTATTAATCAATCTCAGTTATAAGCCCTAATCAGAGTGAGCTCGTGTACGATTGGAAGGTAAAGAAAGTCATAAAGCTGATATGCAGAGATACTAGTGGAGCTGAAGATAATCTACCCGCAGAAGGAGATTGAAATCTACTAAAGCAAAAGGAGAGTTCAAGAAACTAGAGAGGTTAGGGATTCATTTATGGGTCTTCAAATGATCCCTATTCACACTGAAAGCCCTTTACATTCTATATGACTGGTAGAAGGCAAGTTGCGATCGAGCGGTAAAATACTTTGTTGAACTAGTTTCTAGTCGGTCTTGGCCCTCTTCAGAAACCGAGCCCGTATCCCTTTGTTCGATTTTAAAGCCATTTTGGTCACGAGGCAGGTGGGAAGAAGAGTCGTGGTGAACCAACCCTGAGGGAACAGAGAACGTACATCAGAAAGACATTTTTCAATTAAACTCTCGTGTTTATGTTCAGATAAAAGCCTATACATAGAAAAGACAATATCCCCACCAATCGTCTGGTGGGGATATTGTCAGATCTATGGGGTTCAATCATCTGCACCCCACAGACCTGACAATATTCTAGATTGTAAGCTCCAAGGATCAGGGCCCTCCTATCCCTCTTGTATTGAACTGTATTGTTGCTGTATTGTCTCCCGTTATATTGTAAAGTGCTGAGCAAACTGTTGGCGCCATAAATCCTGTATAATAAAAATAATCCCCACCAATCATATGCACCCCACAGATCTGACAATATTCTCACCAATCATCTGCACCCCGTAGATCTGACAATATCCCCACCAATCACCTGCACCCCACGGATCTGACAATATCCCCACCAATCATCTGCACCACACAGATCTGACAATATTCTCACCAATCATCTGCACCCCACAGATCTGACAATATCCCCACCAATCACCTGCACCACACAGATCTGACAATATCCCCACCAATCATCTGCACCCCACAGATCTGACAATATTCTCACCAATCATCTGCACCCCACAGATCTGACAATATTCTCACCAATCATCTCTATCCCACAGATCTGACAATATCCCTACCAATCACCTGCACCCCACAGATCTGACAATATCCCCACCAATCATCTGCACCCCACAGATCTGACAATATCCCCACCAATCATCTGCACCCCACAGATCTGACAATAGCCCCACCAATCATCTGCACCCCACAGATCTGACAATATCCCCACCAATCATCTGCACCCCACAGATCTGACAATAGCCCCACCAATCATCTGCACCCCACAGATCTGACAATAGCCCCACCAATCATCTGCAAGCTCTCCGTGCTCATCAGACATTTTGGTTCAAATTTTTCCCTTCATGTGCTGAAACGGATGACATGAAGCATGATTGTGAAGAGTGGCCGATTTTTCTTTGGGAAGATAAAACACAAAAGTCCAGTAAACAGAATGCCAGATTTTATTTGTCCGCATGTGTTTGCCAAGTGTAAAAGCATGATTACAAAAATAAAATCCCCCCCCCCCCCCCCCCAAAAAAAAAAAAAAATAAATAATTTTTTTTTTCCAATTTTGTTTTGGGCTGCACCCCTGGCCTAAATACTGGTGTAACACGTTCCTAAAGGTGAACTTAGTCTTTAATAAAACCAGTGCTTCAAGACAATTGGTGGAAAAGAGGGCCCTGTGTTTTGGCAAATGCTCCCCCAAAATATCCCAGCGTTCTTATACAGTATGCACATGAAACAAAACCATAACTGGCACAGCATAGAGTCCACATTAACTCACCCACAAGGCGTGGGCCGGGTGGCCGTTGGTTCTGGTCTGTAAGCCCACAGTGTTCAGGGCGGATCTCACATAATTCTCCGGGGTGGGTTTGTCCCATGTTGGAGTGCGGATTTTGCTCATTTTCGTTACAACATAGAAAGGTAGAACGCTCTGCACGGAGGAATAGAGGACACAGAATATTAATCTCCCTCATTTACATCTCTTGTCCCTTTCATATAGTTATCACTTTATGGAAAGTTGAATGCCGACACTTGTATGGAGGAGACTCCCCTGTAAATCATAGATGCCCCCAAACTGGGATCCTCTACAGGAGAAGTTAGAGTGTTTGCCTGAAGTCTTCATACAAAGTGAAGAAACGGATTTGATATTTTAGATGACAAGAGCCACCTTTCTTGCACGGTTGAGCTCTCTGTTGCCAAAGCAGCCCTGAACCATGCTGTCAGGGATGCGGGTGTGACCAGAAGTGTGTGGACTGACACAGGGAAACGCAGGCTTCAGATATGGTAAATAATATAATTTATTGAGACTAACAATACAAACAAACGCAGTGCACTAAACCCCAAGCTAACACAAATACATACAACAAGGTGAAACAAACCCAAACCCAAACTGATACAGATACACAGGTACATACACATATAGAGCACAACGTAGTCAGGCAGGCCGGGTCGATAACTATCGGGCAGGTAGGTACAGCAGGAGCAGGCGGAGAGTAGTCAGGTCACGAGCCGGGTACAGCAACTAACGGACAGGTAGGTACAGGGGGTCAGGCAGAGAATGGTCAGGGTCACAAGCCAGGGATCAAACAGGAGAAGTCAGCAGAGGTCAGGATCAAGCAGGGTCGGCAACAAGTCAGGCAGAAACAGGAACAGGAATGCAGGTTACAAGATACAGGGCCCATGGAAAAACACACACCAAGGCACAGACTGCAGGTCTGGCCATCCCTTAAATACACCACCTGCAATCAGCCCCAGGTGATGGCTAATTGCCGAAGTGCACCTCTGGTTGTTGAGAACACCCGCTGGCCAGCCCTGATACTGCAGCCCACAAGGCAGGTGAGTCCCACCACTATTGGCAAGTCCATTCCTGAACCATGCTGTATACTCTTAGACCGCAAGGCAATATGATGCATTGAAGCTTAATCTGATTATATTTTGTCTTTCCTGATTCTCCCCTTTCCCCCTCATTAACATGCTAATTAAATTTTTAAATATAGTCTTTCAATTTTCATTACATACCTTATTTTACTCAGTGACATCATCACTTGGTCTCTGTGCTCCTCTGTGCAATGCAGCCAGATCATGGCTGAAGGGAGGAGACAGCACGGTGCTGAAAACATAGCAGAACCTTGCCTCTGTACTCCTCTCAAGAGCCCCAAGTCCTGATGCAAGCAGTAGGCTGGCTCTTGGGAGGTACGGTAGGTTAGGGCCCTCCTTGTAGGAAACGGGCAGCACAGCGGTACGTAGGTGAAGACTGTATCTCCAGAGGTCTCCTTTAGGATAGATTGGGTCTGCAACCTGTTTACAGGGATTCCCTTCCTCTGGGTACTGTGTCCTTCAGCAAAGAACTTCCACTGGCTCTGCAACTCAATAGCTCCATAAAGAAGCCATAGAAAGAATGCCAATAGTGTAGTATGTTCCCAATATTCTTTATTAACGATGAAGTGGGGTAAGAATAAGCAAAGGAGAGACTGACCCTTATTTAAGATGGCCGCCGGACCAGCTCATGGCTCCGGCGGCGTGACGTCACAGCGTGTTGAGCCTCCTAAATATTGTTAATAAAGAATGCCCATAGGGTAGTATGTTCCCAATATTCTTTATTAACGATGAAGTGGGGTAAGAATAAGCAAAGGAGAGACTGACCCTTATTTAAGATGGCCGCCGGACCAGCTCATGGCTCCGGCGGCGTGACGTCACAGCGTGTTGAGCCTCCTAAATATTGTTAATAAAGAATGCCCATAGGGTAGTATGTTCCCAATATTCTTTATTAACAATGAAGTGGGGTAAGAATATGCAAAGGAGAGACTGACCCTTATTTAAGATGACCGCCAGACCAGCTCGTGGCTCCGACGGCGTGACGTCACAGCGTGTTGAGCCTCCTAAATATTGTTAATAAAGAATGCCCATAGTGTAGTATGTTCCAAATATTCTTTATTAACAATGAAGTGGGGTAAGAATAAGCCAAGGAGAGACTGACCCTTATTTAAGATGGCCACCGGACCAGCTCGTGGCTCCGGCGGCGTGACGTCACAGCGTGTTGAGCCTCCTAAATATTGTTAATAAAGAATATTGGGAACATACTACTCTATGGGCATTCTTTCTATAGCTTCTTTATGCATTCACCATCTTTGTTTGTATTACGGTACACTTTATATTTGAATTTACATTTTTATTGATTATATACAGCGTCACATCACCAAGTAATCTTTATTCACATTTTGTTATTAAATTTGTATTGCCTTTCACTATTTATTTCAAGTATATGACAGTATACACAGCGCTACACCATTTCTTTATCAGTTTGTTATACATCATAGTAAAGCCGGGTTCATTTTCTGGGATTATAGTTGGCAGCGCATGAGTTCACCCCCCTATTCAACCTTTGTCTCATTTCTCAAATGGTTTTAAGGTGTTTGCGCCCGCTTTGTTTTCATGTTTTTGTGTAGTGTTGGATTTCCCCGGTCTGAGGAGGGTTGCAGCGCCATTTCTTTCCAGTCCTGGTTGTGAAAGGTCCATGGGATCACATCTAGGGATCAGAGCGCCAAGTGTCAAGTTGAACCATTTCTTCACATACAAATATCAAAACACCTTGATGGGTGTCAGTCTGGAGTGAGGGTACCTAGGCAGGCTGTGTTTGCATGCAGACCACCCTAAGTAAGGTGCACAAGTGATGCAGAGCATCCAGGATTGAAAGAACTCAAATCCAATGCATACAAAAGGTGGCTAAGGAACAGTTAGATCAGGGGTGGGCAATTCATTTTTCTAAGGGGCCATATGAGAAACTGGGACAGGTGTGGAGAGCCAAACTTAAAGCCAAACTGTCAAAAAAAAGGCAGCAGCTACAAAAACTGTATCTGCTGACTTTTAAAAAAACAGCCACTTACCTGTCCCTCGGTCCTGTGGTGTGTCCCCCGCAGCCCGTTTCACCGGCTGTCCTGTATTCCAGGAGGCCGGCATCTTCAGTGTGGGCACCCGGCTGTAATAGCTTGCGGCTTCACAGCCAAGTGCCCACTGCGCATGTGCGAGTAGCGCTGCACTTCATGAATGGTCCTGTAGTCTTCTGGCACCTGTCACGTGTCCCAAAAGACTACAGGGAGGGAGGACACCTTCTGCTTTCCATCACCTAGGCGATCGGACCGGAAGTGGGAGCAGGTACCTGTCAAATTCAGGTACTCGCTCCCCCCTGCCCCCCAAAGGTGCCAATCCTTAATGGGGAGCAGTCCTTAAAGCGGAACTTCCCCCTTTGGGTGGAGCTCCGCTTTAATTCTGCCCAATAATAATTTTGAACCTGGGTAGGTCTGCATGTATGTAAACCTATAGAAGACAAACTCCTAGCACTAGAAATACTAGGCTCATGAAATAGGTCTCTTTCAGATGGATGGTCAAAACAGGTGGCTGGACTGCGGTTTTACCACCCCTCTGCAGCACACCTGATCTGTAAAATAACAACCCAATTGTTCGCACTCTACAGCCATAATGCCTTGTTTTGCAGCTGCTACATCTTTAACTTGGAATGTCACCGCTGGCCAAACCTGCCCGCTGGGTTCAATGGGGCTATGCAGCAACCACATGCAATGAACGGGATTGCAGATTGGTGCATTACAGAGTCAAAATCAGGCGGTGATGGAACACCTCCTCACTGCCTGCCCAATGCCCTCTGAAAAGCACTGTGACTGGAATGAGAGAACCTGAGATCGGTACAGCAGAGATTTCTGCAGATCCTGACCTGGAGTGAACAACAGATGATCGGCTCCTGAGGTTTGCAGCATGCAGGAACTATCACTGGAAAACTTGGCCAGGTAGCAGAATGGTGGGGGAGCATCGGGACGTCTCCTAGGCAATGCCCTCCCACCAGATCCAATCCTCCATGTTGTATCAATCAGCGCCTCAGGCTCTCTCCTTCCAGTTCTTTCATCTCTCCACATAGACATCTGTCAGCATGCCTCTCAGCTTCCTCAGTGAGGTCTGAGTTAGATGATGCTGGGCATCTTGCAGCCAGAAAATGAGGTGGGCTCTGACTTGCTGCAGCTTCTCATGCACATTGTGAGAAGCTCAGTGTGCAGTGAAATCTGAGTACAAAATGTCATGTCACTCCCATCTGTCCTTCCAGCCCCAGATCCAATCGCTGACAAAATCATGTAGACTTCACCTCCGCAACATCTCCACGTTACGCCCGTTCCTAACCTCGGAAACCACTAAGCAACTCATTCACTCCCTTATATCACGCCTCGACTACTGTAACTCCCTCCTCATTGGCCTACCTCACCGCAGGCTATCCCCCCTCCAGTCTATCATGAATGCTGCTGCCAGAGTCATCCACCTCACTAACCATTCTGTATCCGCCACCCCTCTCTGCCAATCCCTCCATTGGCCTCCACTCAGTGTCCTCCACCCCTCTCTGCCAATCCCTCCACTGGCCTCCACTCAGTGTCCTCCATCCCTCTCTGCCAATTCCTCCACTGGCCTCCATTCAGTGTCCTCCACCCCTCTCTGCCAATCCCTCCATTGGCCTCCAGTCAGTGTCATCCACCCCTCTCTGCCGATCCCTCCACTGGCTCCCAGATGCCCAACGGATAAAATTCAAAACACTAATAATGGCATATAAAGCCATCCACAACCCTGCCCCAATTTACATATCCGATCTTATCTCTAAATACCACCGAAACCGTCCTCTCCGCTCCTTGCAAGACCTCCTACTCCAGTGGTTCTCAACCTTCCTAATGCCGCGACCCTTTAATACAGTTCCTCATGTTGTGGTGACCCCCCAACCCTATAATTATTTACCCAGTAATTATAATTCATGAAGTGTCGTTTTATCTCCAATACTGCTGCTTTCAACACAGTAGCTGCTTTTAACAGAGTAGCTGCTTTCAACACAGTAGCTGCTTTCAACACAGTAGCTGCTCTTTACCCATTGGAAATGTGTTTTCCGATGGTCTTAGGCGACCCCTGTGAAAGAGTCGTTCGACCCCCAAAGGGGTCGCGACCCACAGGTTGAGAACCACTGCCCTACTCTCTAGCTCCCTTATCTCCTCCTCCCATGCTCTTCTCCAAGACTTCTCCAGGGCATCACCATTCCTCTGGAACTCCCTACCCCAATCTATCAGACTATCCCCTACTCTACTTGCCTTTAGGCGATGAAAACCTATCTCTTCAGGGAAGCCTACCCCGCCCTCAGCTAATTCTGGAATCCTCTACTCTTCCAACCACTCCATCCTCCACAGTTACTACCTTTTGTACCACTCACCCCTCCCTCCTAGATTGTAAGCTCCAAGGAGCAGGGCCCTCCTATCCTTCTTGTATCGAACTGTATTGTTACTGTATTGCCTCCCACTATAATGTAAAGCGCTGAGCAAACCGTTGGCGCTATATAAATCCTGTATAATAATAATAACGTCAGAAGTGGAGGCTGTACAACTGTGCAAGACTGAAGGGAAAGCTGGAAGTCAGATTTAAAAAAAAAAAAAAAAAAAAAAAAAAAAAAGGGTTCCCAACCTGTTCATAATACATGTATGTGTCATGGGAGCACAGTCTACATGTAGCCTCCCGTCAGCATCAGAACAGATACTTTTAAAATACAGTCTTACACAAAATGGCCGCTGGGGTCCGCAACTGCAGACATTTTGTCCTGTAAAGTTAAAACCCGCGAACAGGAAAAAAATGTCAATGATGGTGGACTACAGTAAGCACTGGTGTGTTTGAGGGACATAAAAAAGGTCATTGCCGTTATACAGCTGATTGCAGTTAGGAGTTTTGGTCACAAGATGGCAGTGAAAGGATAACATATAGTTGAACAATGTTTACAAGGTCTGCAGGAGAGGAGAGGAGCGAATAATCCATCCTCCGCTAACAGAACGGCTCACCAAAGGTGCTCAGTGCTATTCCTTAAAGAAGAATTCCCGGTATAGATATTTTATATATAGTACATTGTTCCCGTTTGGATCAATGTAACTATGTATATACCATACCTGGCCGATCACCTTGGAAGCTGAAATTCACGGAAGCGGATACCACTACTCTAGCCCTGCAGCGTTTTGCACGCGGAAGGTTGGCCATTTGGCGCGGCCCCATTCAGAGAACGCTCTGTATTTTCTGAATGAATGCAAAGTGTATTCTGATTTGATTAGGTGCAGAGTGTGATGTCACCAGGGGCGGACTGACCATTTGACAACTCGGGCACTGCCCGAGGGCCCAGGGTCAGTAGGGGGCCCCATGAAATGCCACTGGTACCTTTTTATAGGCTTTTTTGGGTGTGCTTTGAGTTTGGGCAAGGACACAGGGGCCCCATGATCCCCTATTGCCCGGGGGCCCCATGAGTTGTCAGTCCGCCCCTGGATGTCACTGAAACCCCCCCTCCCCCCCACCACCAATCTGAGAACGCTTTGCATCGATTGAGGAACAGCAAAACAATTTCTGTGCCGAGTGACTGACCTCCTGTGTTGACAATGCAGCAGGGCAGCCACTTGTCACGGGACCCAGTGATTTCCAGCTTCCGGGGCAACAGCCAGGTATGGTATACACATACAGGTGAAACTCAAAAAATTCGAATATGGTGCAAAAGTTCATTTATTTCAGTGCAGCAACTTAAAAGGTGAAACTAATATATGAGACTCATTCCATGCAAAGCAAGATAGTTCAAGCCGTGATTTGTCATCATTGTGATGATTATGGCTTACAGCTCATGAAAACCCCAAATCCACAATCTCAGAAAATGAGAATATTGTGAAAAGGTGGAATATTCTCGGCTCAAAGTGTCCCACTCTAATCAGATAATTAAGCCATAACACCTGCAATGGGTTCTTGAGCCTTTTAATGGTCTCTCAGTCTGGTTCAGTAGGAATCACAATCATGGGAAAGACTGCTGACCCGACACCATCACTGACACCCTCCATAAAGGAGGGAAAGCCTCAAAAAGGTAATTGCAAAAGAAGTTGGATGTTCCCAAAGTGCTGTATCAAAGCACATTAATAGAACGTTATGTTCTAAAAAGATATCCTCTTGTGATGTGTAGGAGAGGTTTAGATATAGATTTAGAGGATGCTCAAGTTATTGGCGCAAACATGTTTTGTACTTCTACTTCAGGTACCAAAATCAAAACAATGATGCCAGTTTTCAGAAGCCAAAAACATAGAACCTGGGGATCCTGGGTGTACACAGGGTCCTGAATTCAGCCTGACATGGACCTAAAGCCCCACTGATTGAACAGTCAAATCTATTGGCTTAGTAATGGGGTGGAGTGGGGTTAAACCCCACAGTCTAGTAAACGTCAAGGGAATGTGCATAGTTTGCTCCTATGGTCTAGGGCAGTGATGGCGAACCTTTTTGAGCCCGAGTGCCCAAACTGCAACACAAAACCAACTTTTTTATTTCAAAGTGCCAACACTGGAATTAATCACTTGCCTACCGGGCACTTCTACCCCCTTCCTGCCCAGGACAATTTTCAGCTTTCAGTGCTGTTGCACTTAACAAAGACAATTGTGCGGTCATGCAACACTGTAACCATATGCAATTTTTATCATTTTTTCACACAAATAGAGCTTTTTTTGGTGGTATTTAATCACCACTGGGTGTTTTATTTTTTGCACTATAAATGAAAAAAGAGCAAAAAATTAAAAACATAAAAGGTTTCCTTTGCTTCTATTCTAAAATTTTGCAAACAGGTAATATTTCTTCTTTGATGTGCGTTGGTGAGGCTGCACTGATAGGCAGCACTGATGGGCATTGATGAGGCGGCACAGATAGGTAGCACTGATGGGGCGGCACTGGTGAGCATTGATGAGGAGGCTCTGATGATGCACTGATATGCAGGAAATGATGGGCACTGATAAGCGGCACTGACAGCACCAACTGGAGGCACTGACAGACGGCACTGACCGGCGGCACTGCTGGGCATCATTGATGGGTGGCACTGATGGGCAGCACTAAAGAGGTGTCACAGATAGGTGGCACTGATAGGCGACACTGATAATGGGTACTGATAGACAGCACTGATAGGTGGCACTGACTGACATCACTGCTGGGCACTGACTGGCACAACCGCTGTGCACTGACTGGTGGCACTGACTGGCAGCACTGCTGGGCTGCACTGATGGGCACTGGTGGGTGGCACAGGTGGGCGGCACAGGTGGGCGCACTGCTGGGCACAGGTGGGCGCACTGCTGGGCACAGGTGGGCGCACTGCTGGGCACAGGTGGGCGCACTGCTGGGCACATGTGGGTGCATTGCTGGGCACAGGTGGGCGCACTGCTGGGCACACGTGGGTGCATTGCTGGGCACAGGTGGGCGCACTGCTGGGCATAGGTGGGCGCACTGCTGGGCACAGGTGGGCGCATTGCTGGGCACAAGTGGGCGGAACTTGTGTGTGGCACAGGTGGGCACCGATCATCAGAGCACTGATGATCAGTGACCCTGATGATCGGTGCCGATCCCTGTTCTGACAACTGCCGGTTTTCGGCAGTACTTTCCTCACGATCTGACAGCGTGAGGAAAGTGCAGCCGAGAACCGGCATTTGCATTTCCCGGTGATCAGCGTGTCATTGGACACGGCTGATCACGTGGTAAAAGGCCGCTGTGATTGGCCTTTTACCATGTCACGTGATCAGCTGTGTCCGCAGGACACAGCGATCACGGAGATCGCCCGGTGCTTGCCCCCGGAGGTGCGCAGGAGAGCGCGTTCTCTTCCTCTTCCTCTCTTCCTCCTGGCGTGCCCACTGAGATGGCTCTGCGTGCCATAGGTTCGCCATCACTGGTCTAGGGGATCCCCAGAAACACAGCCAAGTGAACAGGCTTGCAAGCCCACCAATTTACCAAACACACACCAAAACCTCTACAGCTTACTGGGGTTCTAGTATTGGATAATGAATAGTTGGAGTGAGGCCCAAGAGACGGGTAGGGTCTGCAGGGATTCCACAGGGATGTCTCCAAGATCTGACATATCAAATAAAACACTAAACCACACCTTCTCCTTGTGCCAAGCCATTTAATGATCACATTTGTACTGGTATTGTACCGTTGAATAGATGGGGCTAAAGGCCTGATAGGCAGGCAGTCAGGGTCTGTAGGGACAGAAGGAGGTCTCTGAAGACGAACTTGTGTTGAAATCAGCACCAAGCCCCACATAGACCGTTTATCAATCTAATATCTAAACCTCTACTGGCCACTGAGGTTCTGGTATTTGACCATTCAATAGCTCGGGTTAGGCTCAATAGACTATCACGGTCTGCAGGGACAAAACGATGTTTCTGAAGACTGACTTATGTCAAAGTCAGCACTAAACCACACCCCTTCATTGTGCTAAGCTCCACCCAACACTCACATACCTAAACTTTATTGACCACTGAGGCTCTGGTATTGGACCACTGAATGGATGGGGGGAGGCCTGAGACCAGGGGCAGACTGACCATTTGGAAACCCGGGCACTGCCCGAGGGCCCGGGGTCAGTAGGGGGCCCCATGAGATGCCCCTGGTACCTTTTTCATAGGCTTTTTTGAGTTAGGGCAAGGACAAAGGGGCCCCATGATCCCCTATTGCCCGGGGGCCCCATGAGTTGTCAGTCCGCCCCTGCCTGAGACATTAGGATTTGTAGGGGTTTCACACAAACACAGGGATGTCTCTAAAGAACCGATTAATATTGAAGTCAGCACTAAAGTACACCCCATCCTTGTGCAAAGCACCAGCCAGTCCGTTTATCAATCACATACCTAAACCTCTACTGACCACTCAGGTTCTGGTATCAGACCGCCGAATGGTTGGGGTGGGCCCAGATTAAAAAAAAAAAAATGTCTGCAGGGGCTCCACAGTGACACAAGGATGTCTCTAAAGACTGCCACATTAAACTACAGCTCCTACTTGTCCCAAGCCATTTAAAAATCACAAACCTAAACCTCTACTGACCGCTGAGGTACTGGTAGTGAACCGTTAAATGGGTGGATTTAGGCCCAACAGTCAATCTGGGTCTGCACAACATGGATGTCTCTGAAGACTGACTTGCGTGAAAGTTGGCATACCCCCTCTTTGTGCCAAGTCCCACCCAAGCCATTGAGCGCACGTACCTGAACTCTACTAACCACTGAGGTTCTGGAATTGGACCGCTGAATGGTTGTTGCGGGGCCTGATAGACAGCCAGGGTCTGAAGGGGCTCCACAGAGACACAAGGATGGCTCTATAAACTGACTTGTCAAAGTTTGCACTAAACCACCTATCTCTTCTTGTGCCAAGCCATTTAAAAATCACAACGTCTACTGGCCACTTAGGTACTGGTATTGGACTGGTAAATGGTTGGGGTTAAGCCCAATAGACAATCAGGGTCTGCAGGGACACATGGATGTTTCCTGAAGACTGACTTACATCAAAGTCAGCACTAAACCACACCCCCTCCTTGTACCAAGTCCTACCCAAGCCATTTATTGGACCACTGAATGACTGGGGTAAGGCCTGACAGACATCCCAAACACAGGGATATTGCTAATGACTGATTAATGTTGACATCAGCACTAAACCCCGCCCCCTCTATGCGCTAAGCCCCGCCTAAGCCATTTAACAATCACATGTCTAAACCTCTATTGACCACTGAGGTTCTGGCATTGCACCGCTGGCGTGAGGCCCATAAGCAGTCAGGGTCCTGTAGGACAGCAGTCCCCAAGCTTTATGGCACCAGGGACCGGTTTTGTGGAGGTTCTGGCATTGCACTGCTGGCGTGAGGCCCCATAAGCAGTCAGGGTCCTGTAGGGCAGCGGTCCCCCCAAGCTTTATGGCACCAGGGACCGGTTTTGGTGGAGGTTCTGGCATTGCACCGCTGGGGTGAGGCCCCATAAGCAGTCAGGGTCCTGTAGGGCAGCGGTCCCCAAGCTTTACGGGGCCAAGGACCGGTTTTGTGGAGGTTCTGGCATTGCACCGCTGGCGTGAGGCCCCATAAGCAGTCAGGGTCCTGTAGGGCAGCGGTCCCCAAGCTTTACGGGGCCAAGGACCGGTTTTGTGGAGGTTCTGGCATTGCACCGCTGGCGTGAGGCCCCATAAGCAGTCAGGGTCCTGTAGGGCAGCGGTCCCCCAGCTTTATGCCACCAGGGACTGGTTTTGGTGGAGGTTCTGGCATTGCACCGCTGGGGTGAGGCCCCATTAACAGTCAGGGTCCTGTAGGGCAGCGGTCCCCCCAAGCTTTATGGCACCAGGGACCGGTTTTGGTGGAGGTTCTGGCATTGCACCGCTGGGGTGAGGCCCCATTAACAGTCAGGGTCCTGTAGGACAGCAGTCCCCAAGCTTTACGGGGCCAAGGACCGGTTTTGTGGAGGTTCTGGCATTGCACCGCTGGGGTGAGGCCCCATAAACAGTCATAGTCCTGTAGGGCAGCGATCCCCAAACTTTATGGCACCAGTTTTGTGGAATTTTTCCTGACCCGGGGTGGGATGTGGTTATATGGTTTTGGGATGACCAGAGACAAACATACAACTGAAGTAAGATGCTCACTTGGCACTAGAAATCCACCAGATACAGCCTAATTGTCAGTTTTCATAGGAGTCTCTGCACAGTCAAACCTCTCTGTATGATCTGCATTTGCAGCCATTCCCCAGCACTAGCACCACCTCCACCTCAAATCAACAAACATTAGATTCTCAAGGAGCACGCAACCTAGATCCCACGCATGCGCAGTTTTCAGTATGGTCCCCACTCCTATGAGAATCTAAGGACGTCGCTGATTTCACAGGAGGCGGAGCTCAGACGGTAATGTAAGCAGCTGTAAATACAGACTGATCTTCGACTGCTCGCCCACCACTTACCTCCAGTTGTGTGGCCCTGCCCGCTCACCTGTGTGGCCCGGATTCTAACAGGCCACAGAACTGTAAACTGTCCATGGCCCGGAGGTCAGGAACCTCTGCTGTAGGGTTCCACAAGGACAGATATCTCCTTACGACAGACTGACATAACTACCTGCACCGTTATCTATTTAGATTTTAGAGCCCGACTCTTTAAGGATGCTGAGAGTCAAATATTGATTCCCAGGTGCTACATGACAAATGTTGAAAAATGTTTTGTCATAAAAAATCTGCTTCTGTTCCTCATTGTCAGAAAGCAGAAAGATGGACGGCTACAATTGGATCCATCAGAAAAAAATGAAGGAAGGGGTTTCAATGTGTTCTGATAGGAATCCCTCATAGAGGCACAAAATACGGTGCTTATGAAAGGGTTACCACTGAAAGAGAGAGATCACCAGCAACACATCAGCACGATTCTGAAGTAATCTCTTTTCTTAGCAGATTTATTTTTTTTTTAAACCAAGAAAATAAACCAGCAAGTGGGATAAAATTAAAAAGAAAAAAAAAAAATAATAAAAAGAGACCAACTAAGAGACTGAGCGGTGAGGACGTCACACTCTCCTGAGTGGGAGAGAGAACGTGAGCTCCTTGTTGCCAAGACAGCTGCTGTTGCCATGGAAACCACACAATAACAAGGATCCTCGGCAGCGACGTAGAAAACTCACCTGCACCGTGATCCCCTTATTCTGATATTCTGCATGCAGACCCTGGGAGAAGAAATCCACAAACGCCTGGCAGAGGGGACCAAAAAAAAAAAAAAAGAAAAAAAAAAAAGGGAGATCAGTTATTGATATTCATCAGGTGAAGAGAATGTTTTCTTATTATTAACTGTAAACATAACAAACACAAGACAAGTAACAATGTAGCATATTAAACATGTCTGCTAAAATATGCAATAAATGGGCAAAAAAATGAGGACACCTCTCCGAATTACTGCATTCAGGTGACTCCAGTGAAGGGTACTGGCTTAGGCCTTATTCACATGGCTGTACTACAACATACGTCCGTGCGTGTGAGAGCCGTGTTTACATCATGGGGATACACAGGTGTTCCAAAGGCAGGCAGGCCCATTCAGGTCAATTGGGACGCAGGGACTGTAAGGACACAGCCGCTGTACTACAACATAAGTCCGTGTGTGTGAGAGTCGTGTTTACATCATGGGGATACACAGGTGTTCCAAAGGCAGGCAGGCAGTCCGCAGGGGCCGTACGGACACAGCCGCTGTACTACAGCATATGTCCATGCGTGTGAGGGCCGTGTTTACATCATGGGGATACACAGGTGTTCCAAAGGCAGGCAGGCAGTCCGCAGGGGCCGTACGGACACAGCCGCTGTACTACAGCATATGTCCATGCGTGTGAGGGCCGTGTTTACATCATGGGGATACACAGGTGTTCCACAGGCAGGCCCATTAAGATCAATTGGGACGCAGGAACCGTAGGGACACAGCCACTGTACTACAACATAAGTCTGTGCGTGCGAGAGCCGTGTTTACAGCATGGGGATACACAGGTGTTCCACAGGCAGTCCTATTGGGACGCAGGGACCATACGGACACAGCCACTGTACTACAGCATACGTCCGTGCATGTGAGGGCCGTGTTTACATCATGGGAATACACAGGTGTTCCAGAGGCAGTCCCATTCAGGTTAATTGGGATGCAGTGGCCGTACGGACACAGCCGCTGTTCCCAATCTGACATCCAGGCAGGTGTGGGTGCATGGCCCCAAACAGGCAGTATGCATTCAGGGCTGTGCACCCACACAGATATCAAATTGGGTGCAACTGTGTCCTTGGAGCCGCTGTGTCCCAACTGAAATGAATGGGACTGCCTGCAGGGGGATGCACAGAACTGTGCATCCTTGTGCAGGTGAATAAGGCCCTCCCGTGGGCGTATGCTGTAGTACACCTGTGTGAACAAGGCCTAATTAATGCCAAACCATACAAAAACACTTTAGAAAAACGTGTGCCCTTACTACCTTGTGGTAACAGTGTGGGGGTGACTGTGTGCCTGCGCACAAAGCAAGCTCCATAAAGGCAGAGTTTGATGTGGAGGAACTGGAAAGCTCTGCACAGACCCGACCTTAACACTACTGACCACCTTTGGGATGAACTGGAACCCCGATAATAGCTAGTCATAGATGGATTGAAACTCTGCTGGTTCAGCAGGGACCGGCCAACATTTGATCCATCTGTGGTAGGATGGCTATACCAAAGCAGGGGCGGACTGACCATTTGGAAACTCTGGCACTGCCGAGGGCCCGGGGTCAGTAGGGGGCCCCATGAGATGCCCCTGGTACCTTTTTCATAGGCTTTTTTGAGTTTGGGCAAGGACACAGGGGCCCCATGATCCCCTATTGCCCGGAGGCCCCATGAGTTTTCCATACAAAAAAACAAAACGCTGCTCCTAGAGGAGTTTAGAAGTATAGTGTCTTGCCTGTAGCAGCAGTGCAATGTCATCCTACGTGCCCATGCACATTAGGATGTTTAGAGGCGTATTTTATGCTCAGTGTTTAGAGGCAGAAAAAAAAAAAAAAAAAACCTTCAGGTTTTGCATTTTTGAGAGCAGTTTTCAGGCAGAAAAAAAACAAAAAAAAAAAAACAACACCTTAAAAACGCACCTAAACGCTAGGATAAAAAATGCTCAGAGTTAGCCATTGTGCATTGACCCTAAAGCTGAACTCTAACCCGCAAAATACTCGCCTTCAGCAGTGCGACTATTTGATATCTCGCCGACCTCTTCTCCCCGGGTTCCTTTTGAGAGCCAGGGTTTTCGGCCTCTTGATTGGTCAGCTGGTATGGCGCGACTCCCGCACATGTGCATAGGAGTCCTTCATCCTGGTACACTGGCGTGTTACAGAGAATGTACGCTAGGAGTCCTCATCCTGGTACACTGGCGTGGTACAGAGAATGTACGCTAGGAGTCCTCATCCTGGTACACTGGCATGGTACAGAGAATGTACGCTAGGAGTCCTTCATCCTGGTACACTGGCGTGGTACAGAGAATGTACGCTAGGAGTCCTCATCCTGGTACACTGGCATGGTACAGAGAATGAACGCTAGGAGTCCTTCATCCTGGTACATTGGCATGGTACAGAGAATGTACGCTAGGAGTCCTTCATCCTGGTACATTGGCATGGTACAGAGAATGTACGCTAGGAGTCCTTCATCCTGGTACACTGGCATGGTACAGAGAATGTACGCTAGGAGTCCTCATCCTGGTACACTGGCATGGTACAGAGAATGAACGCTAGGAGTCCTTCATCCTGGTACATTGGCATGGTACAGAGAATGTACACTAGGAGTCCTTCATCCTGGTACACTGGCATGGTACAGAGAATGAACGCTAGGAGTCCTCATCCTGGTACATTGGCATGGTACAGAGAATGAACGCTAGGATTCATTCATCCTGGTACACTGGCATCTTACAGAGAATGTACGCTAGGAGTCCTTCATCCTGGTACATTGGCATGGTACAGAGAATGTACGCTAGGAGTCCTTCATCCTGGTACACTGGCGTGGTACAGAGAATGAACGCTAGGAGTCCTTCATCCTGGTACATTGGCATGGTACAGAGAATGTACGCTAGGAGTCCTTCATCCTGGTACACTGGCATGGTACAGAGAATGTACGCTAGGAGTCCTTCATCCTGGTACACTGGCATGGTACAGAGAATGTACGCTAGGAGTCCTCATCCTGGTACACTGGCATGGTACAGAGAATGTACGCTAGGAGTCCTTCATCCTGGTACACTGGCATGGTACAGAGAATGTACACTAGGAGTCCTTCATCCTGGTACACTGGCATGGTACAGAGAATGAACGCTAGGAGTCCTCATCCTGGTACATTGGCATGGTACAGAGAATGAACGCTGAGCTGTGAATGCCATAAAAAGCTGCCTGCTCACATTTTTTTTTTCTAATTTGAAGGCAAAGGTCACTTTGTAATATGTTACACCTTACACCCATATTTAGGCACAGTCATGACATTTATTCACATGGATCTGTGAATAATCTACAAGTCCAGCCTACTACAGCAGCACTGATCAGCACACTCATAGTTTATTGAATCTTCTTCCAAATTTCTAACAGAAACCCCGTATGGAGGTGGGGGCAGAAAGCTGGAGGGACAGTATGCAGGAGCCTGTCATTGCACCCCCCATTCACTGCTTGTGGGCAGCAAAATGCTTTACAGTCTTCTGTGGATAAAAATAATGCACATTTTTTTTCCTGCAAAATTGTGTATTATTTTTTTCTCATAGGTGAACTTAGCCTTTAAAGTTGAAGTTTAGGTATGGATGTTTTTGCATAGTTCAATATCTGACCAATCCCTGGGGAAGTTGGAAATCAATGAAGCAGGCACAGCGATTGCCACAAGCTTTGGGGTCCAGTGCCCAGTGGCTGTCCTGTGCTTGGTGAACAAAAGGAGCCACTTGCTTGGTACACCTACCATTTAGTTTCTATTTTCTCAATGAATGCAAAGCGATCTCTGATTGGACAAGATGAGATGGGTAGTGATGCTATAAGCGCCTCCTTGCCCAGTAAGAGAACACTTTACATTCATTGAGAGAAAGCAAATTGTTCTCTGAATTGAGCCCCTGCTGAGGGAGCGACCTTCTGTATTCACTGAGCAGCAGGAGCAGCTGCTCCCGATGGGACCCAAGAGGTAGCTATACAATGATTTCCAGCTTCCACAGGGATCAGCCAGGTATGGCACATGTATACTTAGGCCAGCCATAGACGGTTCAAATCTTGGCCGATTCAGCAGGAACCGGCCGAGATTCAAACCATGTATGGGCATGTTGAATGTACCCAAGTTGATTGATCGATCAAATTGGGGACAACCAGCCTGTCAGATTTTACATGTGATTATCACTAGCAGCAGTTATAGCCACCAGCAATAATCAGTGTTTTCTCCCAGTGGGAGAACACAATGGCCCGGCGGGAGGGATTCCCCTGCCAACACTGTGTCGACTCATAGTTTCAGGAAAGAAATTCGCTCAGTCTATGGCCTGCCAAACTGGACAAGTGCAATTGCAACCCCTATCAATGTCAATCGAAACGATGGGGTCCAAAGCAGCAACCTTGCCTATGGTCCCATTCTGCCCCAACCAATCCCTGCACAGTTTACCTGCTCAGGTCTTCGGTAATATAATGATGTGGCACTGCTCTCTGCAGCATGCTCTTGTGAGTCCAGGACAGGGGGTGGAGCCATGACTACCTGGGCTCACAGGAACTGGCTTAAATGACACTTTGATTCATTTAACACAGAAAGGGATTGACGCCGGATGAATTAGTCTGCAAGGACAGCGCCAAATCGATGGTGAGTATAGCAGCTGAAGCTGATTTTATTTTAAGGAAATGCCAGGGCCTGAATGTTTTAACGTTTTTTCCAAGTTGTGATTGTTCTCCATGCCTACCTTTTCAGGTGACAATCAGGAAGTGAAGAGTGGAGTCACATACAGAAATAAAACCTGAGAGAAGTTCCCAGCTCTATCCTAACCTTAATGTTTAAGCTAAAAAAAAACAAAAAACCAAAACCAAGTACTGTATTTTTCGCTCCATAAGACGCACCTGACCATAAGACACGCCTAGGTTTTAGAGGAGAAAAACAAGAAAAAAAAATATTCTGAACCAATGGACTGCAGACACAGTACAGGGGATGACCAGAGACTGCGGACACAGTACAGGGAATGACCAGAGACTGTGGACACAGTACAGGGGATGACCAGAGACTGCGGACACAGTACAGGGGATGACCAGAGACTGCGGACACAGTACAGGGAATGACCAGAGACTGCGGACACAGTACAGGAGATGACCAGAGACTGCGGACACAGTACAGGAGATGACCAGAGACTGCGGACACAGTACAGGGGATGACCAGAGACTGCGGACACAGTACAGGGGATGACCAGAGACTGCGGACACAGTACAGGGGATGACCAGAGACTGCGGACACAGTACAGGAGATGGCCAGAGACTGCGGACACAGTACAGGAGATGGCCAGAGACTGCGGACACAGTACAGGAGATGGACCAGAGACTGCGGACACAGTACAGGGGATGACCAGAGACTGCGGACACAGTACAGGGGATGACCAGAGACTGCGGACACAGTACAGGGGATGACCAGAGACTGCGGACACAGTACAGGGGATGACCAGAGACTGCGGACACAGTACAGGGGATGACCAGAGACTACGGACACAGTACAGGAGATGGCCAGAGACTGCGGACACAGTACAGGAGATGGCCAGAGACTGCGGACACAGTACAGGAGATGGCCAGAGACTGCGGACACAGTACAGGAGATGGCCAGAGACTGCGGACACAGTACAGGAGATGACCAGAGACTGCGGACACAGTACAGGAGATGACCAGAGACTGCGGACATAGTACAGGAGATGACCAGAGACTGCGGACATAGTACAGGAGATGACCAGAGACTGCGGACACAGTACAGGGAATGACCAGAGACTGTGGACACAGTACAGGGGGTGACCAGAGACTGCGGACCTTTGGGCAGGGAGGGGGAGCGGGTATCTGAATTTGACAGGTACCCACTCCCACTTCCGCAGGAGTTGTCCTTCCTTCTTCCCGCGGCGGCTTCTGTGACAGCCGGGTGCCCACTGCGCATGCGCGAGAAGCGCTGCGCTTTGTGAATGGCCCAGAGCCTTCTGGGACCTGCCATGTGTCCCAGAAGACACAGGACCATTCACAAAGCGCAGCGCTTCTCGCTCATGCGCAGTGGGCACCCGGCTGTCACAGAAGCCAGCGCGGGAAGACTGCAGCGATGGAGCGAGGAACAGGTAAGGTCCTGCAGGAGAGAAGAGCAGAGCGGCTGGCCCAATATTCTGACATGACGGCGGCAGAAATACCAGACTGGCTGCTTTACATTCGCTCCATAAGACACACTGACATTTTCCCCCTTTTTTATAGAGCAAAAAATACGGTATGTGCAGCTTTTGAGAAAAATAACTGGTTTTGAGTAAAATAAGTTGGGTTTGAGTAACACAAATATCTTGGTGGAACTGCTACTGAATAGCTGAATTGGAGGAGATGTTAAGCCACCTACCTTGGTAGCAGAATATACAGTCAGCAAGGGGATGGGGTACATGCCACTAGCAGAGGAGATGTTCATAATGATGCCTTTGGATCTAAAAAAGAAAAATTAATTATATTTCTACAAAATAAGCCACAGACACCAGGGTTCCCCCAAGCTGCCTGGTATAAATATAAACAGTACATAGAGTAGAGGGGTTGGAAACCCGAAGACCTCTTGATTACATTACCAAAGTGGACTGGTTTGATAACAGCCTAGGCTTCAAGCTGAAGTTTAATCTGCCTGTATTTTGCATTTACTGGATCCTCCCTCACCCGCATCAACATGCCTGATGGTGGGGGGCCCCCCGCTGTCAAAATACAATAGCGGGGAGATACCTGCATCCACATCGCTTTATATCTGTGGGTTTTTTCATTCAACCTGCTGACTAAATGAAAAGAAGCCATACATGCAGCTTTAGACAGCTGATTGTATCCAAGTTGATCCATTGATACCAGTCCAGGCAGTGCCAGAAAGTTCTATGCCAGCATTGATCCAAGGATGCCAGTCCAGGCAGCGCCAGAAAGCTCCATGCCAGCATTGATCCAAGGATGCCAGTCCAGGCAGCGCCAGAAAGCTCCATGCCAGCATTTCTGAGGGTCCCTGTCTTAAGCCGGCCATACGTGGATCAAAATTTGGCTGGTTCAGCAGGGACTAGCCAAACGCCGATCCATGAATGGGCATGCTGATTGTACCCAAGTTGATCCATTGATGCCAGTCCAGGCAGCGCCAGAAAGCTCTATGTCAGCATTGATCCAAGGATGCCAGTCCAAGCAGCGCCAGAAAGCTCTATGCCAGCATTTCTGAGGGTCCCTGTCTTAAGCCGGCCATACGTGGATCAAAATTTGGCTGGTTCAGCAGGGACATGCCAAACGTCGATCCATGAATGGGCATGCTGATTGTATCCAAGTCGATCCATTGATGCCAGTCCAGGCAGTGCCAGAAAGCTCTATGTCCAGCATTGATCCAAGGATGCCAGTCCAGGCAGCGCCAGAAAGCTCTATGTCCAGCATTGATCCAAGGATGCCAGTCCAGGCAGCGCCAGAAAGCTCTATGCCAGCATTGATCCAAGGATGCCAGTCCAGGCAGTGCCAGAAAGCTCTATGCCAGCATTGATCCAAGGATGACAGTCCAGGCAGTGCCAGAAAGCTCTATGCCAGCATTCCTGAGGGTCCCTGCCTTAAGCCGGCCATACGTGGATCAAAATTTGGCTGGTTCAGCAGGGACCAGCCAAACGTCGATCCACGAATTGGTAAGCTGATTGTACCCTAGTCAATCCAATGATTGACTTGGGTACAACCAGTCTGTCTGATTTTTCTACATGCATTCACTGCCGGCGGCTATAGCTGCTACCACTAATCATTGTGTTCTACCACCTCGGAAGGCTCCCTATGTCTCCCCCCCCCAACCGGCAGAACACAACAGTGCTGCGGGAGACACTTCCCCCATCAACACCAACTGTGATGATGGGAGAATCAAGACATTTTCTTTCCTTCCACCCATGGTGCAAGAAAAGAAAAGCAAGTCATCAATGGGCTTCCTTAGAGTGTATGGCACTGCTGTGTGTTTACATGTTGCCATTTTTAACATGGCTGAACAGCTGCAGCCTGGAAGCAGGTAATCCCTTAGGAATCTCCCACCCCCATTCGCTGTAATTCCCCCTAAGAATAGAAAGCTGTTCACTCTGTATTGATGACTCACAGACTTTCTTTTTTTTTTTTAATTCTGTTCTAAAAAGAAAATCACCACAAGAGCATTGAGGAGAGCTGGAGGATTCCACGAAGCCGGTGAGTCACCCTCCGTCCTTATGAGTCACCTCCGATCGCTCCATCGTTACCAACATGGAGGCCGGGCAGATTAGTCACCAGAATGAATTTTTCAAAGAAAAGGATTCTCCCCTATAAATAATAATGAGGGCTTGTCTGGGTAGTGTTTATATTTGTGTGTCTGAGGCTCCCAGTGACTCACCTCTCCAGCATTCCGGGCAACACCAGGCGTGTCATCTGCAGGAGAGAAACAAGAGGACAGCCGTAAGAAATACAGGGTCCCACCGACTAAAAACACAAAGTGCGCCAACCCATAGCGACCAATCAGGACCCATCCTTCAAAAGAGCCAATGTCAAGGTCAAATATGATTGGATGCTGTGGGCTACTGCATTTTGCGCATCTATATTGCTCTTCATACGAAGTTATTAAATTAGCAGGAGAGATCCCTGACCTCATCATCTGATATTCGCAGGATAGACACCTGACCTCATCACCTGACACTCCATTGACCTTGCAATGGGTTGATTTACTAAAAACTGGAGAGTGCAAAATCTGGTGCAGCTGTGCATGGTAACCAATCAGCTTCTAAAAAAAAACTGGAAGCTGGTTTCTATGCAAAGCTGCACCAGATTTTGCACTCTTCGGTTTTAGTAAATCAACTCATTGCAAGGTCAATGAAGTGTCAGGTGATGATGATGTCAAGTGTCTATCCTGCTGACACTTCATTGACCTTGCAATGAGTTGATTTACTAAAACCGAAGAGTGCAAAATCTGGTGCAGCTTTGCATAGAAATCGGCTTCCAGTTTTTTTTAGAAGCCGATTGGTTACCATGCAAAGCTGCACCAGATTTTGCACTCTTCGGTTTTAGTAAATCAACTCATTGCAAGGTCAATGGAGTGTCAGCAGGATAGACACCTGACCTCATCACCTGACACTCCATTGACCTTGCAAAGGGTTGATTTACTAAAACCGGAGAGTGCAAAATCTGGTGCAGCTGTGCATGGTAACCAATCAGCTTCTAAAAACAAAATGCAAAGCTGCACCAGATTTTGCACTCACTGGTTTAATAAATCAACCCTTTGCAAGGTCAATGAAGTGTCAAGTGATGAGGTCAGGTGTCTATCCTGCTAATATCAGAGAAAAAAGAAAAAAAATTGAAAGCCGATTTCTATGCACAGCTGCACCAGATTTTGCACTCTTCGGTTTTAGTAAATCTCCCCCACTGGGTTGTAAATAGGTACAATCCATGCACGTCACACTTTGCTGGGGAAGCAGTTGGCACTCTTGTCTTGCAATGCTGTGGTGCTGAACTGCATACCCATTTGGGACAATATCTGCATGGAGTTATCAGTTCTTCCCATTTTGGTGTAAATTTGCTGCAGAGGTCAGGGGCTCCTCCATGATACAAAAACATCAAATCGGGTTAGAGAGACCCTGTTGAATTCATTTTAAAACAACAAGATTTCCATATAATGCATTGCAAGTATTTCATGCATGTTATTTGCTTGTAAATGCTCCTTTAGGCATACATCCAAAAGCCATGAGACTGCTGCTGGGTGCTTCCATCTTGGATATGATGTTAGCAGCCCAGAGCGGTCAATGAAGTGACACTATAGTAGTGGTGGTCAACTTTCTTGATACAGATACAGTCAAACTATGGGCATGATACAACAGATGGCCAGAGACTATATACATAAACCAAGAGGTGGTCAGAGACCGCAGGCATGACGCAAGAGGTGGTCAGAGACCGCAGGCGTGACGCAGGAGATGGTCAGAGACCGCAGGCGTGACGCAGGAGATGGTCAGAGACCGCAGGCGTGACGCAGGAGATGGTCAGAGACCGCAGGCGTGACGCAGGAGAGGGTCAGAGACCGCAGGCGTGACGCAGGAGAGGGTCAGAGACCGCAGGCGTGACGCAGGAGAGGGTCAGAGACCGCAGGCGTGACGCAGGAGAGGGTCAGAGACCGCAGGCGTGACGCAGGAGAGGGTCAGAGACCGCAGGCGTGACGCAGGAGAGGGTCAGAGACCGCAGGCGTGACGCAGGAGAGGGTCAGAGACCGCAGGCGTGACGCAGGAGAGGGTCAGAGACCGCAGGCGTGACGCAGGAGAGGGTCAGAGACCGCAGGCGTGACGCAGGAGAGGGTCAGAGACCGCAGGCGTGACGCAGGAGAGGGTCAGAGACCGCAGGCGTGACGCAGGAGAGGGTCAGAGACCGCAGGCGTGACGCAGGAGAGGGTCGGAGACCGCAGGCGTGACGCAGGAGAGGGTCGGAGACCGCAGGCGTGACGCAGGAGAGGGTCAGAGACCGCAGATGTGATGCAGGAGATGGTCAGAGACCGCAGACGTGACGCAGGAGATGGTCAGAGACCGCAGACATGACGCAGGAGATGGTCAGAGACCGCAGACATGATAGAAGAGATGGTTAGAGACTGTGGACATGATATAAGATGGGCAAAGCCTACAAACATGCTGCAGGAGACTGTCAGACTGAAAATGCTATAGGGGTAAGAGCATAGGGACAAGCCTCAGACGTCATAGAATGGAGACATATTACATGAGACTGCTAGAAATCATCGCAATAAGAGGGCAACAGGGAAACAGTATTTATTGTCTGCAGGGGCCCAGAGGGCTGCATTTAAAGTGCCAAAGGGCAGCATGCAGCCCCAGGCTTCATGTTGGGTATCAGGGCTCTATAGTACTCCCCCAAGCTCCTGCCTCCTACAGCTACATAAATGGTCATGGTGAGGTAAGGTAATGGTCATGGTGAGGTAAGGTAATGGTCATGGTGGTGAGGGTCATGGTGAAGGTACTGCGCCAGGTGCTAGGAAATTAACTCTTCCTGGAGTAGTCAAATTCCTTAACAAGTTCGCAGGTACACTGCACTGAATAAAAAACATTTTAAACTGGTGTTAAACACAAAAACACACATTATATTGCAGATTACCAATTCTTAGATAGGACGACTGCAATCGTTTTCTTTTTTAAAGGCTCTCTTTATTTTCACCTGGCGATCTGGCCAGTAAATATTTTTCAACAGAACAAGCTGTCCTGCAGATGTAGCAGTTTTAATGATGGGATGTGAAAAGCCATTTACCACTGACAGGGGTGCTTACATTGATCAGCTTTTATTTATTTCTGTAAACCTTTACCCCTAAAGAAAAAAAACGGTTTGCTGTAACTGTAAAGTATTAGCTGGAGTTTGACTTCAATTTGTTAGTGTATTTAAATTTGCTAGTCCATCTAACACTGCCCTCCCCCAGACTGACAATGCTGCTGTCCTGGTGTCTCTGATGATCCTTCAACCAGAGTGGGGCGCTCTAATACAGGAGGTGTGTCATCGGCCAGATCACCAGGTGGAAACAGAGATGAAAAGCCTAAAATAGAAAACGAATGCAGCCACCACATCTAATGACCGGCAATCTGCAATATATTACATTTTTTGTTTGGGGTTTAATACTGCTTTAAAGCAGAGCTCCAATTAATTTACTTTTTATCATGCAGCGGGGCACGCCCCCACTGCACAGATCAGCTGCTTGTCTTTTCTAGGGGTGAGAACTAAGCTCATACTTACCTGACCTGCTGATGCTACGGAAAACAGCGCTCCCCCGTGGTCCAGTGGTGGACTGTTCCTGTCTGTGGAGTGCGCAGTGAGCGGTTGTCAGGAACAGTCCATTTACAAGACTGATGGTCCCTGGGTGAGGGGGGGATGTGCAGGAACCAAAAGGACTGGTCTTGTGTGGGAAGGATCGGCGGGTCAGGTGAGTATTTATCTTCAGTGTCCTCTCCCCTAGAAAAAAATTTTTCCCCAGATTTCAGCTTTAAGTTTACCCTTTATGATTAAAAAACCTCCATGATCTTCAGTCCAGTGACTTTGCGGAGGGTAAAATAATCCCTGTTTTTATGCAAATGTTTGCTAGAGATATAGAAGGGTACATAGAATCAGATCACCAGGTGAAAACAGAGGGATGAAAGCCTAAAAAAAGAAAACTAATGCAGCCACCACATCTAAATATTGCATATTTTTGGTTTTGTGTTTAATACCAGGGCAGCACAGTGGCTAAATGGTTAGCACTTTCGCCTGGCAGTACTCGGGTCATTGGTTCGAATTCCAGCCATGGCACCACCTGCCTAGAGTTTGCATGTTCTCCCTGTGCGGGTTTCCTCCTGTACTCCGGTTTCCTTCCACACTCCAAAGACATGCTGGTAGGTGAATTGGCTCCTGTCAAAATTGTCCCTAGTATGTGTATGTATGAATGTGAGTTAGGGACCTTAGATTGTACACCCCTTGAGGGTTAGGGACTGATGTGAATGTACAATATATATGTAAAGTGCTGCGTAAATTGGTGGCGCTATATAAGTACCTGAAATAAATAAAATAAAAAAATACCGCTTTAAGCTCATACACAGGTTATAAATTGACTCGTTTGGATCTACCCAGGGGCGGACTGACCATTTGGAAACTCAGGCACTGCCCGAGGGCCCGGGGTCATTAGGGGGCCCCATGAGATGCCCCTGGTACCTTTTTCATAGGCTTTTTTTGAGTTTGGGCAAGGGCACAGGGGCCCCATGATCCCATATTGCCCGGGGGCCCCATGAGTTGTCAGTCCGCCCCTGGATCTACCAGTGCAAAGGCTCTGTCTGACTGGGTACATTAGGTAGGTCCTCATATTATATTGCTTTGGTAAAGCTTGTGCAAAGATTGTGAGGTCAGATTATAATGTGTACATGAGCTTTACTCAAGTGCTGCCATACAATGGCATCAGAGGACTGAAAAAAAAAAAAAAAAGTTTTGCACAGATCACTATAAACATCTAAGTTCTCTGGGCTCCAAGGATGGTTTATATTAAAAAAAAAACAAAAAAAAAACAAAAAAGAAAGTAAAATCAAAAAACAAAATCCATCTATGCGGTTCTTCGGCAAATGCGATAAAGGATAACCCTGGTTTGCAGATGCGAGCGTGAAGAGTTTTTTCGCTGCGCGGTAACACAATAACGCATTTGTTCAGGGAAAGCCAACAAATAGAAATCCCTACACAGCATACACCTACTTTCTCCTTGACTTTATAAATCGAGCAGATACAATGAGAACACCACGGCTTGACGTACATGTGTGCACGCTCGCTGCCTACATAGTATTTAAAGAGCGGAAAAGAACAAAATAAAAAAAAAGAAAAGCGGCGCAAGAAAATAAATGGCGTATTTTCCATCGGAGTGGGGAAGGAGAAAATGAGAGGCAGCCTGGGAACTATGCTGGAGCCAGACGTAGAGACGACGGGAGGAAAGTGGGTGAGAACTGTGTGGGGGCGGACGTTGCGTGGGTGAGTGCATTCTGCGTAGGCGTCTGTTTCAGACATTCCCCTGAACAACACCAACTAACGAGGACTTCTTCCTCAAGAAAAAAAAAAGGGGGTATCAGGAAAGATTCTCACAATGCGCTCAATTAAATAAGCAAAACCAAACAAAAAAAAAAAAGAAGAAACCCCAAATATTTTCTAAGAAAAATTCAAACAGTCTGGATTGAAGGACAGTTTGGTGGCAAAATAGAGGATGAAAACAGATGGCTTTGTAAAGACAAGGAGGGGAAGAGGAAAAACAAAACAAAAAAACAAAACAAAAAAAAAAAAACACAGATGCTCATTTCCAGTCTAGCAAGAAAATCGTTCAGTCTGTTATTCCTAAAAGTTTGGCGAGGATTCTGGGGCATATGGCAAACAATGCGCATAGGAATCCCAACAGACTGCGAGCTCTTAGGAGCAAGGTTTCCTCGCCAGTTTCCAATATCCGCTTCCGCTGATGCTTTGCTCATCGCTGGAAAATTCCATGTTGTGGCAGCTTAAACGCTCGACTTCGCTGCCAAAAGTTTTAGGTTACGCTGGATGAGAAATTCCAAATACAAAACACAAAATAAATAAAAAAACAAAAAAAAGGGTCAACCATCTAAAAACATATGGGAGCTGGGAGTCAAAGGAGGTGTACGTCTGCCCATCCAGTTCTGATATTTGCACAGCTCTGCCACACAGCCAAGATCTAAAGAAGGCCATAGACTATGATGTTATTTCCTTCCATCAAGAGTAGGAGGAAAGAAGATCGCTCGATTCCCCATCACAGTTAGTGTTGATGGGGGAATGTCTCCCGCAGAGCTGTTGTGTTCTGTCGGCAGGAAGGCTTCCCGGCCGGTATATCACTCAATGATCACTGTTAGTGGCTGCAGCCATCGGCAGTAACGGCATACAAGAAATCCAAAAGCTTGGATGTGCTGAAGTCGATCGATGGATCGACTTCAGTACAACCAGCATGCCTATAGATGAACTGAATCTCAGCTGGTCCCCGCTGAACCAACCAAGATTCGATACATCTATGGCCAGCTTAAAACCTACAGTGCAGGAAATGCGTATTTGATCCCCTGCTGATTTTGAATGTTCGCCCCTCACAAAGAAATGATCGGTCTAAAAATCGAATGTTCGGTGTATTGTAACACTGAGAGACAGAATAGCAACAAAAAATTCAGAGGAAATGCATGTCTAACAAATGATGACTGATCTGCATGTTCATGAGGGAAATAAGTATTTGATCCCCTTCACAAAACATGACTTAGTACTTGGTGGCAAATCCCTTGTTGGCAATCACAGAGGTCAGATGTTTCCTGGAGTTGGCCCCCAGGTTCGCACACATCTCAGGAGGGATTTTGGCCCGCTCCTCTTGGCAGATCCTCTCCAAGTCATTAAGGTTTGGTGGCTGACGTTTGGCAACTCGAACTTTCAGCTCCTTCCACAGATTTTCAATCGGATTAAGGTTTGGAGACTGGCTAGGCCACTCCAGGACCTTAACCACTTCCCGACCGGCCGTTGTATATAAACGGCCAGACGGTGGCACTGCAGGGTCGGGTGGCCGTTTATAAACGGCCTCCCCGCACCCTGCTTGTGCGCGCTCCTTGGGAGCGCGCAGCACCGCGATCCGGTGCCCGCTGTGTCCTCCGGACACAGTGAAACACCAATCGTCGGACGGGACCTCTGTACGAGGTCCCAATCATGTGATCACTGATTGGCCAATCAGTGATCACATGCAAAGTAGTAAGCAAGATGTCACTTGTGATATCATTGCTTACTACGTGTGAAATCTGTGAATGATCACAGAGGTCACATGGTACAAGGCTATACACAACAGCCTTGTACCATGTGACAAGCTGTGACCAATCACAGCTCACTCAGTAATTCTCAATGACTGCAAGACTGCAGACAGAGAGAAAGAGAAATGATTGCTTTTACATCCTATATGGGTGTAAAAGCAATCAGTGTAAAAAAAAAAAAAAATCTTCATCACTCCCCACAAGTAGTACAGTGTCACCATGGTGCATCTGGGAGCAGTGACATCACCCATAGGATTCTATAGCCCACATAGAGGATCCACTCCCACAGCTGGGTGACACAGGGGAGCCGAATCATGTGACCGGACTGGATCAGCATGAAAACAGTTAAGTATATACATCTTTCTCACACAAGTTAATCAGCATAGGTGTCGGGGGGGGGGGGGGGGGGGCATTTTGAAGATTAGCTAGGTTTACCCTGAAAATCTACTTTAATCTCTTCCCGCCAGTCGCATGCATATACGTTGCCTCTTGGTGGGTGGGCTTTAATGACAAGTGGTTGCATATATGCATCTATGTGCAAACAGTTTACTGTGCTGAGAGCGCACTCCCTGCATACTCCCAGCGCACTCCCTGCGTACTCCCTGCATACTCCCAGCGCACTCCCTGCATACTCCCAGCGCACTCCCTGCGCACTAACTAAACTATCACAGGAAACTTCTCATGCATACTTGCAATCAGAAGCTTTAGATCATGTGACAGCCAATCACAGCGGTCACATTATCGGAATGCCCACCTCCCGGCATTTCGATCCACCTGACGGCAGGAAGGGGTTAAGTAAGAGTTAAAGGTCTTTTCTCACTCCTAGCCTATGACTGGACAGTGAATAGGGGAAGCAGCAGGCCAATGAGCTCATCTCTGTAACTTTGCGCTCTCTCCTCCTTTCAGCATGCTCCTTGCAAGACCGGTTGGTTCCCTTTTCTTTTTCCCAGTCTGCTGTACAGGGCTACAAGAAACCGATACAGAGTCAAATTCATGCACTTACATTGCTCCTATAAAAAAAAAAAAAAAAAAAAAAAAAGGACTTGGTTCTCTTTTATACCTGCCTGGAGTTCAGCTTCAAACCAGCTAAAGGTTTCTTTTAGCTCTACAGTACTTTTGTGGTGAAATCTTTGGACCTTGAAAATTTGTAATGGAGGAAAAAATGGTAACTACCATTGCTGACTTGTCTTTAACCCCTTCGCGCCGGCGCCTCCCGGCCCTTTAAGGGTTTCGGAAGCCGGGGCGGGGTTTAGGGTCACATGACTGGGAAAGGTCCCGATCGAAAGAGGAGATCGGGACCTTTCCGTGAGTACCAGACATGTGGGCTGGGAGCGCGCAGAGCATGCGCTCTCAGCACATATGTTCTTTTTTAATAGAACGCAAATGTGCGGCCGCTCGGCGTCTAGGCCCAGACGCCGGGAGGCCGCACATTTGCGCTCGGCCGGCGTGAAGGGGTTAAAATGGATCTTAACGCTAGAAACAAAGAATTAAAAGTCAGCAGCTACAAAAAACTGTAGCTGATGACTTTCAATAATAGAATGCTAACCCACCCACGGATCCAGCGCTTTACTCATCCAGGCCAGCTCTTCTCTGGTCTTTGGGTCCCCAGTGCCGGCATTTTTACTTTGGGAAGCCGGAAGTGACTGCTTGCGGCTTCACAACAGGCTTCCAGTGTGCGCAAGCTGCACTGTGCTTTGTGAATGGTCCCACAGCCTTCTCAGACCTATGATGTGTGCCAGAAGGCTGTGGGTAAAGGGGGAGGAAGGGGGTGTAAGTGTAAGCAGGTACCTGTCAACACCAGATACCTACTCCGTAGCAGAAAAAAAAAGTGCCAAAAGCTAAAGGGAGGGGGGATTTGGGAGGCAGACAACCAGAACTTTCCCTTTTGGGTGAACTTTCTCTTTATTAGTAATATGTAGGTTGAGGCTGGATTTTTACTTTAATGTCCCTCACCCTTCCTAACACCTATGTTGACTAACCTGGGCAAAAAAAAAAAAAAAAAAAAGGATTTATATATACTTACCTATTTTCAGCTCTCTCTGGTCCAGTCACATGATCCAGCTCCCATGTCAGCCAGTGGTGGCTGCAGGGGAGCGGAGGGAGTGGCTGGGACATGGGAGCCTATGTGTGACATCAGTGCGCCCACAATTCCCAGTTGTTGAGCGCTCTCTGCTCTTCCCTGCACCTGCTGCTGCTGGCTGACAAAGAAGATCATGTGACTGGACCGGAGAGGGCTGAAAACAGATACGTATATACATCTTTTTACACAGATTAGTCAGCACAGGTATTAGGAAGGGGGAGGGGACATATTTAAGACTAGTTGGGTTTACTTTAAAAAAGCTGCTGCCTCTGGAGTGACCGGTCTGATCCTCACTTCACTATTTCTGCAAACCAATAACCTTGATAAAGCATGGAGCAAGGGAAGTCTGAAGATGGAATTTCCTTAGTGTACAATTATACCAGGTCAATGGTTCACTTGCCAGTAAGGTGAGAGCTTTGGAAACTGCACCTTTTAAAGACAACAATAGTTCCTCCTATATTTGTGTCCTCTTGGATTCACTTTAGAAAACACATGGCCAGGCTATGAACATCTAAAGTGTTACTAAACCCCGGACCCTGCATTCACAGTATACCTGGTCTCCCCGGACCCGCATTCACTATATCCGGTCTCCCCGTACCCTGCATTCACTATATCCCCGGTCTCCCCGTACCCTGCATTCACTATATCCAGTCTCCCCGTACCCTGCATTCACTATATCCAGTCTCCCCGGACCCTGCATTCACTATATCCAGTCTCCCCGGACCCTGCATTCACTATATCCAGTCTCCCCGGACCCTGCATTCACTATATCCAGTCTCCCCGGACCCTGCATTCACTATATCCAGTCTCCCCGGACCCTGCATTCACTATATCCAGTCTCCCCGGACCCTGCATTCACTATATCCAGTCTCCCCGGACCCTGCATTCACTATATCCAGTCTCCCCGGACCCTGCATTCACTATATCCAGTCTCCCCGGACCCTGCATTCACTATATCCAGTCTCCCCGGACCCTGCATTCACTATATCCAGTCTCCCCGGACCCTGCATTCACTATATCCGGTCTCCCCGGACCCTGCATTCACTATATCCGGTCTCCCCGGACCCTGCATTCACTATATCCGGTCTCCCCGGACCCTGCATTCACTATATCCGGTCTCCCCGGACCCTGCATTCACTATATCCGGTCTCCCCGGACCCTGCATTCACTATATCCGGTCTCCCCAGACCCCACATTTACTTTATCCGGTCTCCCCAGACCCTGCATTCACTATATCCGGTCTCCCCAGACCCTGCATTTACTTTATCCGGTCTCCCCAGACCCTGCATTCACTATATTCAGTCTCCCCAGACCCTGCATTCACTATATTCAGTCTCCCCAGACCCTGCATTCACTATATCCGCTCTCCCCGCACCCTGCATTCACTATATCCGGTCTCCCTGGACCCTGCATTCATGATACCTGGTCTCCCTGGACCCTGCATTCACTATATCCGATCTCCCACAGTACACACGACATGGAAATGCAATTATTTTAGTAAATATAAACTGCTAAATACCTTATATCATCAGCAGTATATATCAGTCTTGTGACTTCTATCAGTGTCTAGCAGAGCACTGGTTAAAGCTTGTAGGAGTTTTCTTTCTGCTCTAGGAGGATACAAAACCCCTGACCTCCGTCTGGACATTGCCGATAGGCCCTGTGCTGATCACATGCACTCTTCCAAGTAAAAAAAAAAAACAAAACAAAACAAAAAACAAAAATGCCTCTCCAGCAACACACACCAAACTGAGCATGAGGAACTGAACTGGAATGCACGTACAGCAACTAAAGTCACAGTGATGTCAGGGCTCTTGATCGGCATACTTGTGGGAGGGTAACACCAAAACTACTGAAGACACTTTGCATTGGCATGACAGCCAGAAAACCTACAGATTCCCTTCAGTTCATGTAAAGACTCTTGTGCCGCTCTTACTTGGATGCTGAAGTGGAGCTAGATGGCCTATCACACAAACTGTCAGGTGATGGGATTGTGGAACTGGTTTATAAAAAGCCTTCGATTTACTGTAGACAAAGGTGTTCACAGACGTCAACAAGTGAACCTTGACGTGTTCTACTCTAGGTGCTTGCTTACGTTTAGGCACTTTGTGTGAAATGCGTCAAGGTTCCCTTGTTGATGTCTCTTCATTTGCGCATACCATTTTCTATAATAAACCTATGGTCAAGCGGGAGAGCCAAGCGGTTTCAGTTCATCTGGAGTTTTACCTGATATGAACTGTTAATGCTGTCTACAGAAGGGAGCAACAGCAGTTCATACAGAAGTCATGTGAACCTTCTAAGAGTCAAGCCAGAAAAAAAAAAAAGTTGAAAGAAAGAAAGAAAAAGAAAACATCTAAAATCGGGTTCAACCAACAGCAAAAAAAAAAAAAACACAAAAATCCGAAATCCACAGAGGCCTAAACCCACAGTTGATCCAAAGGAAGTCAAAAAACCCTTATAAAGTGTGTTCCAACAGGGAAAGAAAAATGTTCTTCCCGATCTCCTGAGGCAGCCTTTCTTAGCCAGAGCTCTGTGTAACTTTAGGGTTCCACCAGATGTTGGTAGGGGTTCCTTAAGCATTGTGTAATATCCATCTCTCAGGTAAGTTACCACTGATACTAATAATATATTCACATACCCATAAGGGGCATTCTTCCCACTGACCTCCAATGTAAGGGACATTCTTCCCACTGATCACCAATGTAAGGGACATTTTTCTCACTGACCACCAATGTAAGGGGCATTCTTCTCACTGACCACCAATGTAAGGGGCATTCTTCCCACTGACCACCAATGTAAGGGGCATTCTTCCCACTGATCACCAATGTAAGGGACATTTTTCTCACTGACCACCAATGTAAGGGGCATTCTTCTCACTGACCACCAATGTAAGGGGCATTCTTCCCACTGACCACCAATGTAAGGGGCATTCTTCCCACTGACCCCCAATGTAAGGGACATTCTTCCCACTGACCACCAATGTAAGGGACATTCTTCCCACTGACCCCCAATGTAAGGGACATTTTTCTCACTGATCACCAATGTAAGGGACATTCTTCCCACTGACATCCAATGTAAGGGACATTCTTCCCACTGACCACCAATGTAAGGGACATTCTTCCCACTGACCCCCAATGTAAGGGACATTCTTCCCACTGACCCCCAATGTAAGGGACATTTTTCTCACTGATCACCAATGTAAGGGACATTCTTCCCACTGACCCCCAATGTAAGGGACATTTTTCTCACTGATCACCAATGTAAGGGACATTCTTCCCACTGACCACCAATGTAAGGGACATTCTTCCCACTGATCACCAATGTAAGGGACATTCTTCCCACTGACATCCAATGTAAGGAACATTCTTCCCACTGACCAACATAAGGAACATGCTTTTGCTGACTACCAGGGTACGAAGGCCCTTCACTGACCACCATCGTAAAGTGAAATCTCCACCAACCCAAAGGAAGGAGGCGGGGGACACTTTTCCACTTAAGGGAGTCTTACAATTTTCACTGTTTTTTCTTTTCCTGGCCATTATCAATGTTTTGATTATTATCACTGAAAATACTTACTATAGTGCAGGCCTGAATGTCATATACACCAAGTATGTCACATTCTTTTATTTATTCCTATACCTACAGCTTACCTTTCACACTAAAGTCCCATGAGCTAGAAGTAGAATTATAAGCAGGGGTTCCCTGAGACTTTTCATTGTGCTTTTCTTCTGCATCCAAAGCACACAGAAAGTAGGTTATATGGTTGTCAATGTCATAGTTCACATCACTGCTTGAAATTCTAGTATGTTTCGGTTGCAGAAAACAAAAATATGTAAAACAGGCTGCATTTTGCCTGCCCAGAAATGTACTGGAACGTGGTAAAACACAAACGCACTGGAACGCACCAAAAACGCACTGGAACGCACATGTCCTTATTTGAATTGAAGAAAAATAGGGGGAAAAATGAAGTGAAACGTATAAAAGACGCACCGGAACGCATCACAAAAGCACCAGAACGCACCAAAAATGCGCACGCAGGAACGTATCCAGACTGTTTCTATAGTGTGAATCGGCCCTCAGGGTTATAGCAGGGCTAAATTTCTGCTGTCACAAACCGTGAGCACGCAGGCTCTTTATTGCAGAAGAGACAAGCAATGTCTCTTCCAGAACAAGATGCACCCACCTGCCTGTTCGCATCGTTCTTCAGCAATTCAACAGAGCTGCCCATGCACAAATTGGCTTACACCACCTGCATGGTCTCTGCCAGGGGCGGACTGACAACTAATGGGGCCACCGGGCAATAGGGGATCATGGGGCCCGTGTCCTTGCCCAAACTCAAAGAAGCCTA
Source organism: Staurois parvus (assembly GCF_062004578.1). Taxonomy (NCBI): domain Eukaryota; kingdom Metazoa; phylum Chordata; class Amphibia; order Anura; family Ranidae; genus Staurois; species Staurois parvus. Next base: position 682,474 of record NW_028319591.1, on the reverse strand, counting down.
TAAAAAAGGTACCAGGGGCATCTCATGGGGCCCCCTACTGACCCCGGGCCCTCGGGCAGTGCCCGAGTTTCCAAATGGTCAGTCCGCCCCTGGTCTCTGCACATAAGAAAGAGTAACGTCATCCTTGAGCTGGCCAACGAATACAGCCAAATATTGGCACACAGCAGAAGATGCTGGCGCAGGACGAGGCCACTGAAGCAAAAGGTGAGTTTAGTTCTGCTTTAAGAAAGTTGAGAAAGGCTGACCTAGGCAATCGGATATTCCCTGAATCCACAATCTAGGGCGTTAAATGGTCGGGTATATTTTGTGCTTTTAGAAGCACATCCAGCATTTTTTTTTTTTAAACAATCTACTGAGGTGGATGGAACTAGCTTTAGAGGAAGCCTACTCTATGTTTTCACAACGTTACTGTAAAGAATACTTCCTGTATGCAGAGTGCAGAGGTTAAACCTCTTTCCCTCCAGACACAAATAGTGCCCTCTGGTCCTCTGCAATGCTTTTAATGTGAATACACTTGCACCAAGTTCACTTTACGACCATTTAGGTATGACAACGCAGGGTGGGAAGTTTCAGTGCCTCATTTTACCAACAGCAGCGCTTAGCACTTCCGCAGGCAGCACTACGGTCGTCAGTTTGAATCCCAACCGTAGCACTACCTACACGAAGGCTGCATATTCTCCCTGTGCCTGCATGGGTTTGCTCCGGGCAGGGGCGGACTGACCATTTGAAAACTTGGGCACTGCCCGAGGGCCCGGGGTCAGTAGGGGGCCCCATGAGATGCCCCTGGTACCTTTTTCATAGGCTTTTCTGAGTTTGGGCAAGGACACAGGGGCCCCATGTTTCCCTATTGCCCGGGGGCCCCATGAGTTGTTAGTCCGCCCCTGGCTCCGGGTACTCGTTTCCTCCCACACTCCACATGCTGGTAGGTTAACTGGCTCCTGTCCAAACTGTCCCTAGTATGTGTATGTATGAATGAGAGTTAGGGACCTTAGATTGTACGCCCCTTGAGGGTTAGGGACCATAGATTGTACGCTCCTTGAGGGTTAGGGACCATAGATTGTACGCTCCTTGAGGGTCAGGGACTGATGTTAAGGTCTAATAAATATGTAAAGCGCTGCGTACATTGATGGCCATATATAAGTACCTGTATTAAGTAAATAATTTCAGATCTCTGTCTTACCTTACACACAGACGTGATGTTGACATTTATTAACATGTCCAGAGTCTACAAAAGAAGAAAAACCAATGTAAGTGTATATCTGGGCAAAACAGTAAAAAAATCTTAGAGGTCTCAACAAACGTTTAGCTTTTGTTTGTGGGAACAGCTTACAATAAAATATACCTGGTGACCCTGCCAGAAACTCACTTGTATGTCACTTCCTAATTCCCATTTACAATATTAACATTGCTCTATTGAAATAGTAATCAGTGTTGTCTCCCCTGCGTTCACATTTCACTGCTGTACTATAGGATTATGTACAATGGCACAGAACCCCTTGAGAACATCTGTTTGGACGAAACTAGTTGGGGCGGACTCTCAGTGCGGACATGATGACGTTGCATGATCACTGGACATCAGCGGCTTTCTCAGCTCTTTGGTGAGCTTTGTTTGTTCCAGTGGGAGTTGCCTTTTGCTGCTGCCGCCTAACAGCAGTGATTCTGGAGTGGAAGCGCACACACCTAGGGAGGATTTAAACTCTACAGCTCAGCTGAACAACAAACTGAAATCCTTTAGGTGGAGGGAAGTAAAAATAAAAAAACTAAAATAATATGGTTGCGCAAGTGTGCACACCCTTAAACGAATATTTGTTGAAGCACCTTTTGATGTGATTCCAGCACTCAGTCTTGTTGGGGAAGAGTCTATCAGCATGGCACATCCTGACTTGGCAATATTTGCCCGCTCTTCCTTCTCTGTCAGATTGCGAGGACGTCTCCTGTGCACAGTCCTCTTCAGATCACCCCACAGATTTTTGATCAGATTCAGGTCTGGGCTCCAAAACTTTCATCTTCTTCTTGTGAAGCCATTCCTTTGTGGATTTGGATGTATGCTTTGGGTGGTTGTCATGCTGAAAGATGAAGTTCCTCTTCATGTTCAGCTTTCTAGCAGACTCCTGAAGGTTTTGTGCTGATATTCACTGGTATTTGGAACTGTTCATAATTCCCTCTACCTTGACTAAGACCCCAGTTCCAGCTGAAGAAAAACAGCCCCAGAGCATGATGCTGCCACCACCATGCTTCACTGTAGGTATGGTGTTTTTTTGGTGGCAGGCAGTGTTTTTGCGCCAAACATATCTTTTGGAATGGCCAAAATGTTCACCCTTGGTTTTATCAGACCAGAACACATTTTCCCGCATGCTTTTGGGAGACTTCAGATGTGTTTTTGCAAAATTTAGCCGGGCTTGGATGTTTTTCTTCGTAAGAAAAGGCTTCTGTCTTGCCACTCTGCCTCATAGCGCAGATATATGAAGAACACGGGAGATTGTTGTCACATGTACCACACAGACAGTACTTGCCAGATATTCCTGCAGCTCCTTTAACCACTTGCCGTCCGCCTGCTCTTTTTAAACGGCAGGACGGTGGCACTCCAGGGGCGGGTTGCCGTTCATAAACGGCACCCGCTATTTCTAGTTGTGCGCGCTCCCTGGGAGCGCGCAGCACCGCGATCCAGTGCCCGCTGTGTCCTCCGGACACAGTGAAACACCGATCGTCGGACGGGACCTCTGTACGAGGTCCCGATCATGTGATCACTGATTGGCCAATCAGTGATCACATGCAAATTAGTAAGCAAGATGTCACTTGTGACATCATTGCTTACTACGCGTGAAATCTGTGAATGATCACAGAGGTCACATGGTAGAAGGCTATTCACAACAGCCTTGTACCATGTGACAAGCTCTGACCAATCACAGCTCACACAGTATTTCTCAATGGCTGCAAGAATGCAGACAGAGAAAGAGAAATGATTGCTTTTACATCCTATATGGGTGTAAAAGCAATCACTGTAAAAAAAAAAAAAAAAAAATCTTCATCACCCCCCACAAGTAGTACAATGTCACCATGGTGACACTGTACTGCTAGGGTGACGGTATGTAACAAAAACCCCCCCATAAATAATAATATAAAGAAAATAAAATAAAAATGTAAAAAAAAGTTTAAAAATTATAATTTTTGGTTATAAACTAATTTGGCGTATTTTTTTTTTTTACAAAAAAGATAACGGAATAAATTTTGGCCAAGATTTATGATGAAATATTTATTTGATGAGATGAGACCTTACCAAATATTTATTTGGTAAGGTCTCATCTGGTCCCATTCACCAAGACTGGGCGGTCACAAAGGTGGTGGTGTCGGCCTGCTCCTATCACCGCTGAGCACCTTCCAGGTCCTCCCTAACCCCCCCTCCCTAACCTTCTCCTCCTTCGAGGCTCACTGCATCCGGCTCTTCTCACCCACCCCCTTAAGGATCGCAGTGATCTACAGGCCCCCCGGATCCATAGCCCGCTTCCTGGATGACTTCGCCGCCTGGCTTCCCTTCTTCCTCTCCTCTGAGCTACCGACCATCATCCTCGGGGACTTCAACATCCCCATCAACGACCACACCCCAGCTACCTCTCAACTCCTCCACCTAACCACCTCCTTCGCGCTCACACAACACACTCAATCCTCCACCCACATCAATGGGAACACCCTGGACCTCGTCTTCTCCCACCTCTGTACCCTTAACCACTTCACTAACACCCCCTTCCCTCTCTCCGACCACCACCTCCTCACGTTCTCCATCTCCCCTTCCCCTAACTCCCCCCCCCCAGTGCGCCAAACCATCACCAGCCGCAACCGCCGCAACCTGCACCCGGCCCCCCTCCACTTGGCTGCCGACCGCTTGCACGACAGCATCCTTCCACTGTCATGTCCTGACCTAGCCACCACCGCGTACAACGACTCACTATCAGCCACCCTAGACTCTCTGGCACCCCTAACCACACGCAACATCAAACCCAGACCGCTCCAACCATGGCAGAACGACCACACTAAATGCCTCAAACGTCGCAGTCGTGCGCTGGAGAGACTATGGCGCAAAACCAGGTCCCCTCATGCATTCTCCCTCTACAAATCTGCCTTCCTCACCTACACCTCCTCCCTCCACGCCGCAAAGCAGGCCTACTTCGTTGACCTGATCAACACCCTCTCAAACTGCCCTTGCCGACTCTTCTCCACCTTCAACTCCCTGCTCTCTCCCCCCCCTCCTCCACCCAGTACCTCACTTACCGCCCACGAGATTGCCACTCATCTCCATAGCAAGATTGACGCAATCCGCAAGGACATAGTCAACTTGCAGTCTACCTCCCCATCTAGCCTCTCCCCTTCCATCACCCTCTCATCTCTCCCCTCCTCTGACCTTGCAACGGCACTGCCCCCCACCACACCCAAGGCCCTGCCTACCGTAACCCCCCCATCACTGCACTCCTTCAGCCCTACTACCACTGAGGAAGTCACCAGAGTCTTCTCAGAAGCCCGCCTCACTACCTGCCCCCTGGACCCTATCCCCTCTCAACTCCTCCGGTCACCCCCCTCTTCCCTCATCCGCTCCCTTACCCACATCTTCAATCTCTCCCTCGCTACTGGCGTCTTCCCCTCCCCCCTAAAACATGCGCACATCACCCCCATACTCAAAAAGCCCTCCCTGGACCCCACTGACCTCAACAACCTCAGACCAATTTCCCTGCTGCCACTCATGTCCAAGCTCCTTGAGCGCTTGGTCTAATATCGCCTAAGCGCCCACCTAACTGACAACAACCTCCTTGACCCACTACAGTCCGGCTTCCGTCCCCTACACTCCACCGAAACTGCCCTCCTCAAAATCACCAACGATCTACTAACCGCCAAAGCCAAAGGCGACTACTCTGTCCTCCTCCTCCTAGACCTCTCTGCGGCTTTTGACACAGTCGACCACCCCCTCCTCCTTAATAAACTACTCTCCCTTGGCATCAGAGACACCGCTCTCTCTTGGTTCTTGTCCTATCTATCCCAACGCTCCTTCAGCGTTTCCTACAACGGCGCCACCTCCTCTTCCCTCCCCCTCTCTGTTGGGGTCCCCCAGGGCTCTGTCCTTGGACCCCTTCTCTTCTCCATCTACACCTCCTCCCTTGGCAAACTCATACACTCCCACGGCTTCAACTACCACCTCTATGCTGAGGATACTCAAATCTACCTATCCACCCCTCACCTCACCCTCACATTCTCCGCCCGCATCACTCACCTCCTAAACGACATCTCTGACTGGATGTCGCTCCATTTCCTCAAACTCAACCTCTCCAAAACCGAGCTTCTCGTCTTTCCCCCTTCCCGTGCCCCCCCCCCATCCTTTCCATCACTACCAACAACACCACCATCAATCCCGCCCAGCAAGCCAAGGTCCTTGGCGTCATTCTGGACTCAAACCTTTCCTTCCAACCTCATGTCAAATCACTCACAAATACATGCAGGCTCCACCTTCGCAACATCGCCAAAATACGCTCCTTCCTTACCCCAGACACCACTAAACTACTCGTTCACTCCCTGATTATCTCACGCCTTGACTACTGCAACTCCCTCCTCATCGGCCTACCCCAGTGCAAACTCTCCCCGCTTCAGACCATCCTGAACTCAGCTGCCAGACTCATCCACCTCACCAGCCGCTCCACCTCTGCCACCCCCCTCTGCCTCTCCCTCCACTGGCTCCCCATTGCCCAACGCATTAAATTCAAACTGCTCACTCTGACCTATAAAGCCATTCACAACACTGCCCCTAACTACCTCACCAACCTGATTCCCAAGTACCACCCTACCCGTACCCTTCGCTCTTCACAGGACCTCCTTCTATCTTGCTCCCTGGTCTCCTCCTCCCACGCACGACTGCAAGACTTCTCCAGGTCCTCCCCCATCCTCTGGAACTCACTACCCCAATCCATCAGACTGTCACCTTCCCTCCTCACCTTCAGGCGCTCCCTGAAAACCCACCTCTTCAGGGAAGCCTACCCCACCCTCACCTAACAGCCGCTGCCCTTCCCTCCTCCTACCACTCCATCCCCCACAGCCGTTTCCTCCTGTACCTCTACCCCCTCCCTCCTAGATTGTAAGCTCGAAAGAGTAGGGCCCTCTTACCCCTTGTGTGCTGTTTGATGTTACTGTACTGTTTCATGTATTGTCCCCCCTCTATTGTACAGCGCTGAGCAAACCCTTTGGCGCTATATAAACTCGATAAATAAATAAATAAATTTGCAAAATTTGATAAACACTTTTTTCAAAATTTTTGGACATTTTCATTTATATAGCAAAAAAAATAAAAATCCCAGTGGTGAATAAATACCACCAAAATAAAGCTTTATCTGTCTCAAAAAAATGGTAAAAAATTCATATGGGTACAGTGTTGCATGACCGCGCAATTGTCATTCAATGTGTGATAGCGCTGAAAGCTGAAAATTGCCCTGGTCAGGAAGGGGGTAAAAGTGTCCGGACAGGAAGTGGTTAATGTTGCTGTAGGCCTCTTGATAGCCTCCCAGACCAGTTTTCTTCTCATCTTTTCATCCATTTTGGAGGGACGTTCAGTTCTTGGTAATGTCACTGTTGCACCATATTTTCTCCACTTGATGAGGACTGTCTTCATTGTGTTCCATGGTATATCTAATGCCTTGGAAATTCTTTTGTACCCTTCACCTAACTGATACCTTTTATCAATGAGATCCCTCTGATGTTTTGGAAGCTCTCTGCGGACCATGGCTTTTGCTGTAGGATGCAACTAAGAAAATGTAAGGAAAGACCTACTAGAACAGCTGAACGTTATTTGGGGTTAATCAGAGGCACTTTAAATGATGGCAGGTGTGTACTGTTTCCTATTTAACATGATTTTGAATGTGATTGCTTAATTCTGAACACAGCTACATCCCCAGTTATAAGAGGGTGTGCACACTTATGCAACCACATTATTTTAGTTTGTTTACTTACCTCCCCTAAAAGAGTTCAGTTTGTTTTTCAGCTGAGTTGTACAGTTTCTAGGTCACATTAAAAAGGTGGAAAAAGTTTAAATGCTTTATCTTTTTCTCATTTTTTTTTTACATCACAGAAACCTGACATTTTAACAGGGGCGTGTAGACTTTTTATATCCACTGTATATGGACTTTGATTTAAGAGAGACTTTACATTTGTCACATTGAACACTGTTTATTTGGGGGTTTTTTGTATGTTTTTGTTGTATTCACAGGCGCTGCATCATTTCACAATATTGTACGTCGGCACAGTACCCCATTCTGATTATAAAAAAAAGGTTCATGCACCCTTGCTACATTTTCTCAGACTCTCTACTGCTCTCCAGGAAATGAATGGCAATGCACAAGGAGAGTGGTCAGATCTATCAATCATAGGATATGTTGTTCATACTGACACATGTGGCACTCTGGACCTCTAGCTCTTCTGTAAAAAAGTGGGGAACCAGCTCACACGTTAGAAAATCTCCCAGTACAACACGCCTCTGGCCAGCTGGGTCATGTTGATCGGCCTCTTGCAGTTCAGGAATCAGGAGAGCCATTTGCAGTTCCTAAAAAAGGCACTTGGATTTATTTCCCTGTAATTTGCTCTAAAAACTTACTCTCATTTTGGAAGATTCTTGCTCTGTGCTCCTCTCCGAAGCACTTTTCAAACTTCCAAAAATCAGGATGGCGTGATTTGAGACTATGCCTGTGCCAATCTCAAAAACTCTTTGTATACAGAGAAAAAAAATGTAGCAAGTGGCAGGAATTTTAAGGGCACCGTCTCAAAAATAACTTTTTCTAAAAAATGTATTATTCCAAAGAAAAAACCCATTTCCACAGGCCTTAAAATGTGACCGCTCACATATAAGAAAATATCAAAAATATAAATCCATACAAAATGTATAAAGCAACTAATTATTCTTGAAGAGTAACTCTACTTTTTATTAAGAAAAAAACATTCCCCTCTGGGCGATCCACGTACAAATACATTGAAGGGATTTTAACAAACTTTGTTGCAGATTCCTATCTTCTGTTATTCTGATAAAGGGCTGTTTGTTGGTCTGCGTGTATGTGTAAAGCAAATTTAATGGGAGTGGTTTCATACTTATCAATCAGCTCCTGCACTGGCAGGGTTGTAATGAGGAAAGTGGCAGGGTCTGCATTCCTTTGGACCCGATTTCCCTTTGGGAGCATCTCACCAAAAATTTAATTTTTGTTGCAAAGACGCCTGAAATCGGACTTGTATCTTAGTGCAGAGTTCTGGGAAAATCAGTGAACCAATCACACATTCAGGAAATGCTATTTCTGGGGGGAACACCTCCAAGTAGCCATATTGTATTTTACGGAAAATTTACAGGGACTGGAGATTGAAAAGAAAAGGTCATTTTTAATAACATTCAATTACAATATAACTTGTGTTGCAATTGTATATGCTATATTGTAAGCTCCACGAGCCGGGCCCTCCTATTCCTTCTGTATTGCACTGTATTGTTGCTGTATTGTCTCCCTTTATATTGTAAAGCGCTGAGCAAACTGTTGGCGCCATAAATCCTGTATAATAATAATATATAAATCCTGTATAATAATAATAATAATAATAATATATAAATCCTGTATAATAATAATATATAAATCCTGTATAATAAAAATATATAAATCCTGTATAATAATAATATATAAATCCTGTATTATAATAATAATAATAATAATATATAAATCCTGTATAATAATAATATTTTTTTTTAATGTGCTATTTTTTCCCCCCACAAAAGTGGAGTTACCCTTTAAGCACCCGAAATGGCATGCCAATGCTTCCTATACAGATTCTATCATTCTCACATTCCCAACGCATTTTAACCACTTCCAGTCCGGACACTTTTACCCCCTTCCTGTCCAGGGCAATTTTCAGCTTTCAGCGCTGTCACGCTTTGAATGACAATTGCGCAGTCATGCAATACTGTACCCATATGAATTTGCACCAACTTTTTTTGCAGGACAATTCATCCCCCAAGTATGCTCAACCAGGCCATGTCGGTGAGAGCCTGTACAAGTACAGTTATTGCCCAATCAGTGGCCAAATCAAGCATGCATATCCTTAAGCTGACCCTAGATAGATCAAAATTCGTCTGGTTCAGCAGGGAGCAGAAGAATTTTGATCCATCTATGGACATACCTGACAACTGACAGAAATGTTAGGAAATTTGTATTAGATCAGAAGTTGTAGCCAATTGGCCGCAACTATCAGGTTAAAAAAAAAAAAAAAAAAAAGAAAGACCCATCTATGGGATATGGGAAGCTTTACACCTGTAGGCACCTTAAAGTGGTTCAAAAAGCTGAAGGTTTTTTACCTTCATGAAACCTATGCATGAAGGTAGAAAAAAAACAAAAAACAAAATACGTCTGCATGCAGCTCCCCCCACAGCCCCCCTAATACTTACCTGAGCCCGATCTCAATCCAGTAATATGCACAAGAGCAGCGGCTTTCGGCTCTCTCCCAACTCATTTTCTCAGACATAGAACTAGGAGCCACTGGCTCCTGCTGCTGTCAATAACATCCAGTGAGTAGAGAGGGGAGGGGGCTGAGCCATTATGTGTGTCTTATAGACACACAGAGCGGGGCTCGGGAGTGAGCACGCATGAATGCCCTCACACCAAGCGGCTTGGGGCTGAGCCACTATGTGTGTCTTATAGACACACAGAGCGGGGCTCGGGAGTGAGCACGCATGAATGCCCTCACACCAAGCGGCTTGGGGCTGAGCCACTATGTGTGTCTTATAGACACACAGAGCAGGGCTCGGGAGTGAGCACGCATGAATGCGCTCACACCAAGCGGCTTGATATGAGGACACTCAACGGGGAGGGTGGAGCCAAAAGCATCAGCAAGGGACCCGAGAAGAGGATAGGGGCTGCTTTGTGCATAATTATTGCACAGAACAGGTAAGTAGAACATTTTTTTCTTTCAATGTTACCTTTACAACCACTTTAACCCACAGGAAAGAGCTACAGTGAAAGGCACCTAGGAGAGACTCTCCATCTAAAACAGTGGTTCTTAACCTTGTTGGAGGTACTGAACCCCACCAGTTTCATATGCGCATTCACCGAACCCTTCTTAATTGGAAAAATAAAATATGATTTTTAAAATTCAAAACATAGGTATATATTTATACATAGGTGCACAAAATGAACAAAACCGTTAAGAACAAAGAACAAAACCATTAAAACATGATTTTCACACAAAAACATAATAATGAATATTTACTGCACGAATCATATGAGTCGGGTGTGGGTCTTCACCTCTGCCGAACCCGCGAGACTGACTCACTGAACCCCTGGGGTTCGATCGAACCCAGGTTAAGAACCACTGATCTAAAACATGCAGACCTCTGAGCCCTGGAGTTTATAATATTAGCAGTGAGCCTATCACTGTAAACACATGTTTATGCCATAAGAAGACATAATACTGAACATTTTATGTTCACGGTCCCTTTAAATCATGATGCCCACTTCACCAGGAATGCAGTCAGTGACATGTGTGTTTTGTGTCCGGTGTTCCAGCATCATAAACGTAACCCTTGGTTACAAGCTTCTCAGTGGAGAAAGACGTCATTTGTACTGTGAGTACTCACGTTATCCAGGTCTGGGATGTCAAGGAAATACTCTGGATAGTCATATGCAACTGCCACGTTGTTTACTGGAAAAAAAAAAAGAAGGATATTATGCATCAGTCGGTTTTGTTTTGCATCACAAAACATAGCAGTGATAGGCAGAGGTAAACGCTAAATTAAATTTATATTTGATCTTGAGAAAGGGTGCAAGGACACCTGGAATGTCGCTGTTCACACAACAAATGTTGTGCATGTTTTAAACATCTTCGTGTTTGGATTATGTTATGCACAGAGTACCTTGGCAGATGTACACAGCCCCCGAGTGCGGCTTGTTCAGGGCTCCGGGCCCTTCACATGTTGCAGATAGTTTCATAAACCTCGACTATGACGGGCACATGCAGGATGTAAACAAGGCCCTGCCATAGGCAGGCTGCAATAGTGGGACCGCCAACTGTCTATATCTGAGTGCCAGGGATCTCCAAACTTTCTAAACGATGGGCCAGTTTACGGACCTTCAGACTTTAGGGGGACTCCACTGTTCACAGTGGGAGTAGAAACTGCCTTAGCAACAGTCAGAGTAAACAACGTCTCAAGCTTAGGGATTGTCGGGAGTGGTCAGGAGGAACAGTGCCCCATCACTGGTGTCAGTGGGAGGGAGGAATAGTGCCCCATCACTGGTGTCAGTGGGAGGGAGGAATAGTGCCCCATCACTGGTGTCAGTGGTCAGGAGGAACAGTGCCCCATCACTGGTGTCAGTGGGAGGGAGGAATAGTGCCCCATCACTGGTGTCAGTGGGAGGGAGGAATAGTGCCCCATCACTGGTGTCAGTGGGAGGGAGGAATAGTGCCCCATCACTGGTGTCAGTGGGAGGAATAGTGCCCCATCATTGGTATCAGTGGGAGGAATAGTGCCCCATCATTGGTATCAGTGGGAGGAATAGTGCCCCATCATTGGTATCAGTGGGAGGAATAGTGCCCCATCATTGGTGTCAGTGGGAGGAATAGTGCCCCATCATTGGTGTCAGTGGGAGGAATAGTGTCCCATCACTGGTGTCAGTGGGAGGAATAGTGCCCCGTCACTGGTGTCAGTGGGAGTAACAGTGCCCCATCACTGATGTCAGTGGGAGGAACAGTGCCCCATCACTGGTGTCAGTGGGAGGAACAGTGCCCCATCATTGGTGTCAGTGGGAGGAACAGTGCCCCATCACTGGTGTCAGTGGGAGGGAGGAATAGTGCCCCATCATTGGTGTCAGTGGGAGGAATAGTGTCCCATCAATGGTGTCAGTGGGAGGAATAGTGCCCTGATTGTTTAGTAGCCACATTACCAGAGCTGGTGAGTTTATTTTAATACATCCTTACGTTTGACCAGTTGAAAAAGCATTGAAATCTCATCACCTTTTAGATATGACCAGCCTCTTGTCCAATACAGCAGAGAAAGCTTTGCAGGCCATTCATAAAACGCAGGGCATGGAATGGAGCCATGTCAAAGTGCAGGCAGCAGTGCAGAGTAATACTGAACAATATAGCAGAGCGCACATACTGGTATCCGGTTTCCCATATAAATAGGCCCCTTTAAAAAGGCATCCCTGTAAATACAGCAGTTACTTTAAAAGCCAAACTCTGGATACAGCCTCACTAAAAGGAATCCTCTTTTTCTACCGAAACTGAAAGCATTAATAGCTCATTATGTCTGGAGGAAAGGAGAAACAGCTTTACTTACCTGACCATTCACTCCCTTGGCAGGTGGCTCCCCTCCCACGATTCATTGGACTGTCCTTTGGCGTCTGCACTTCCAGAGAAGGGCTATAGACCCTGCTCAGTCCTGATGACATCAGAACCCTAGACCAGGAGTGTCCAAACTTTCTAAACAAAGGGCCAGTTTACTGTCCTGCAAACTTTTGGGGGGGGGGGCTGGACTGTTGCCAGTGGAAGTAGAAAACACGTTGGTGTCCGTGGGAGCAAACCGGGCCCCATCGTTGGTGGTGTCCGTGGGAGCAAACCGGGCCCCATCGTTGGTGGTGTCCGTGGGAGCAAACCGGGCCCCATCGTTGGTGTCAGGAACTATGCCCCACTGTTGCTGACAGTGGGAGGAATAACATCCCAAGAGCCGGATAAAAGCCAGCAAAGGGCCACAGTTTGGAGACTGCTTCCCTGGACCTCGAGCGCTCTCCGGCGCATGCACTGCGGGGATCAGTCCAGCTGCAGGGAGGGGCAGAGGATCAGGTAAGTAAATCTCCCCTAGACATAAGTGAGCCATTAACCCTTGCAGTGCAGACACAGCCCCAGTGCAAGGGATCATTCTTTTATCTGCCTGAAGTTGGGCTTTAAAGACATGCTCTAGAAACTGCTGCGATGAGATCTCATTGGCAGCCAATAATGTCAGCAAAAGCCAAGGCAATGAGCACATGATCACTGATACAGTAATACAGGGGGTACAACTTTAAAATAGGTCTGTGTTACGCCTATGGATAGAGATGAAACTGATCACTGCTCGTAGCTGATCTGTAAAAAAAAAAGTCTTTTGTGCAGTAACAGTAACTTTTGTAAAGTAACAGTTTCTTTCACCTGAAAGGACAGATTGGTTCCAATAATTCTGTGCACTGCTAGACAAAAGGATACTTCCAGATACAAAAAATGAGCCTATGTATTATGTACAAGATGGAAAACAGATGAAAGGAGGGAGGGAGCGAGAAAGAAAGAGCGAGAGAGAGAGAGAAAGAAAGAGCGAGAGAGAGAGAGAGAGAGAGAAAGAAAGAAAGAGCAAGAGAGAGAGAGAAAGAGCGAGAGAGAGAGAGAGAGAGAGAAAGAAAGAAAGAGCAAGAGAGAGAGAGAAAGAAAGAGCGAGAGAGAGAGAGAGAAAGAAAGAGCGAGAGAGAGAGAAAGAAAGAAAGAGCGAGAGAGAGAGAGAGAAAGAAAGAAAGAGCGAGAGAGAGCGAGAGAAAGAAAGAGCGAGAGAGAGAGAGCGAGAGAAAGAAAGAGCGAGAGAGAGAGAGTGAGAGAGAGAAAGAACGAGCGAGAGAGAGAGAAAGAACGAGCGAGAGAGAGAGAAAGAAAGAAAGAGCGAGAGAGAGAGAGAGAAAGAAAGAGCGAGAGAGAGAGAGAGAAAGAAAGAGCGAGAGAGAGAGAGAGAAAGAAAGAGCGAGAGAGAGAGAGAGAAAGAAAGAGCGAGAGAGAGAGAAAGAAAGAGCGAGAGAGAGAGAGAGAAAGAAAGAGCGAGAGAGAGAGAAAGAAAGAGCGAGAGACAGAAAGAAAGAGCGAGAGAGAGAAAGAAAGAAAGAGCGAGAGAGAGACAGAAAGAAAGAGCGAGAGAGAGACAGAAAGAAAGAGCGAGAGACAGAAAGAAAGAGCGAGAGACAGAAAGAAAGAGCGAGAGAAAGAGAGAGCGAGAGACAGAGAGAGACAGAGCGAGAAAGAGAGCGAGAGACAGAGAGAGACAGAGAGCGAGAGACAGAGAGAGACAGAGAGCGAGAAAGAGAGCGAGAAAGAGAGCGAGAAAGAGAGCGAGAAAGAGAGCGAGAAAGAGAGCGAGAGAGAAAGAGCGAGAGAGAAAGAGCGAGAGAGAAAGAGCGAGAGAGAAAGAGCGAGAGAGAAAGAGCGAGAGAGAAAGAGCGAGAGCGAAAGAGCGAGAGCGAAAGACAGAGAGAGCGAGCGAAAGACAGAGAGCGAGCGAAAGACAGAGAGAGCGAGCGAAAGACAGAGAGAGCGAGCGAGCGAAAGACAGAGCGAGCGAGCGAGCGAAAGACAGAGCGAGCGAGCGAGCGAAAGACAGAGCGAGCGAGCGAGCGAAAGACAGAGCGAGCGAGCGAGCGAAAGACAGAGCGAGCGAGCGAGCGAGCGAAAGACAGAGCGAGCGAGCGAGCGAGCGAAAGACAGAGAGAGCGAGCGAGCGAGCGAAAGACAGAGAGAGCGAGCGAGCGAGCGAAAGACAGAGCGAGCGAGCGAGCGAGCGAAAGACAGAGCGAGCGAGCGAAAGACAGAGAGAGCGAGCGAGCGAGCGAAAGACAGAGAGAGCGAGCGAGCGAAAGACAGAGCGAGCGAGCGAAAGACAGAGCGAGCGAGCGAGCGAGCGAAAGACAGAGAGAGCGAGCGAGCGAGCGAAAGACAGAGAGAGCGAGCGAGCGAAAGACAGAGAGAGCGAGCGAGCGAAAGACAGAGAGAGCGAGCGAGCGAAAGACAGAGCGAGCGAAAGACAGAGAGAGCGAGCGAAAGACAGAGAGAGCGAGCGAAAGACAGAGAGAGCGAGCGAAAGACAGAGAGAGCGAGCGAAAGACAGAGAGAGCGAGCGAGCGAAAGACAGAGAGAGCGAGCGAGCGAAAGACAGAGAGAGCGAGCGAGCGAAAGACAGAGAGAGCGAGCGAGCGAAAGACAGAGAGAGCGAGCGAGCGAAAGACAGAGAGAGCGAGCGAGCGAGCGAAAGACAGAGAGAGCGAGCGAGCGAGCGAAAGACAGAGAGAGAGAGCGAGCGAAAGACAGAGAGAGAGAGCGAGCGAAAGACAGAGAGAGAGAGCGAGCGAAAGACAGAGAGAGAGAGCGAGCGAAAGACAGAGAGAGAGCGCGAGCGAAAGACAGAGAGAGAGCGCGAGCGAAAGACAGAGAGAGAGCGCGAGCGAAAGACAGAGAGAGAGCGCGAGCGAAAGACAGAGAGAGAGCGCGAGCGAAAGACAGAGAGAGAGCGCGAGCGAAAGACAGAGAGAGAGAGCGAGCGAAAGACAGAGAGAGAGAGCGAGCGAAAGACAGAGAGAGAGAGCGAGCGAAAGACAGAGAGAGAGAGCGAGCGAAAGACAGAGAGAGAGAGCGAGCGAAAGACAGAGAGAGAGCGAGCGAAAGACAGAGAGAGAGCGCGAGCGAAAGACAGAGAGAGAGAGCGAGCGAAAGACAGAGAGAGAGAGCGCGAGCGAAAGACAGAGAGAGAGAGAGCGCGAGCGAAAGACAGAGAGAGAGAGCGAGCGAAAGACAGAGAGAGAGAGCGAGCGAAAGACAGAGAGAGAGAGCGAGCGAAAGACAGAGAGAGAGAGCGAGCGAAAGACAGAGAGAGAGAGCGAGCGAAAGACAGAGAGAGAGAGCGAGCGAGCGAAAGACAGAGAGAGAGAGCGAGCGAAAGACAGAGAGAGAGAGCGAGCGAAAGACAGAGAGAGAGAGCGAGCGAAAGACAGAGAGAGAGCGCGAGCGAAAGACAGAGAGAGAGAGCGAGCGAAAGACAGAGAGAGAGAGCGAGCGAAAGACAGAGAGAGAGAGAGCGAGCGAAAGACAGAGAGAGAGAGAGAGCGAAAGACAGAGAGAGAGAGCGCGAGCGAAAGACAGAGAGAGAGAGCGCGAGCGAAAGACAGAGAGAGAGCGCGAGCGAAAGACAGAGAGAGAGCGAGCGAAAGACAGAGAGAGAGCGAGCGAAAGACAGAGAGAGAGAGCGCGAGCGAAAGACAGAGAGAGAGAGCGAGCGAAAGACAGAGAGAGAGAGAGAGCGAAAGACAGAGAGAGAGAGCGAGCGGAAGACAGAGAGAGAGAGCGAGCGAAAGACAGAGAGAGAGAGCGAGCGAAAGACAGAGAGAGAGAGAGAGCGAAAGACAGAGAGAGAGAGCGAGCGGAAGACAGAGAGAGAGAGCGAGCGAAAGACAGAGAGAGAGAGCGAGCGAAAGACAGAGAGAGAGAGAGAGCGAAAGACAGAGAGAGAGAGCGAGCGAAAGACGAGAGCGAGAGCGAGCGAAAGAGCGAGCGAAAGACAGAGAGAGAGAGCGAGCGAAAGACGAGAGCGAGAGCGAGCGAGCAAAAGAAAGAAAGCAAGAACGAAAGAAAGAAATGTGCCCTACAGACTGACTTTTTTTCCAATGTTCTAATAAAAAATAAAAAATATTCATTCAAAAGTGTTTTTTCTTACGTCTTGGGGTAACCCAACGTACACAGGAAGATCATTCCATTTTTCTGCCTCCACTGTAGATACACACACTGGTCATTAGATGGCAGCAATCACTAAGGAGAAGAACGGCGGTTTTTCCGCAGAATGAAAACACTTCCTGCTAGATCATCTAAACTCAACTGGATGATTCCCCAAAGCGGTCTATAGAAAAAGTGCACAGACACAAAACCTACAGTAATGCCGGAGTTTCTGGATGTTTTGGCTCGTGAACAAAACACTGATTGTGATTTTCAGTGGCGCTAATGAAAAGAAAAAAAAAGAAAACCCGATAGGGTGTGTGATGGAGGTCTAATAGTAAATGTTGTTATATCCAGTGACACATTATAAAATGCATACTTCAAAGCAAGAACCTAGCACAGAATTTGCCGATGCTTTTGTTTAAAATCACCAGGTGGTGTTCTTTGTGAGATCAATGGGTGTTCAATGGGCTACTTCTGCATAAGCAGGGTTGGGCAAGATCAAAAAGCCAGGTAGTCAAACTGTCTAATAAAATGACACTTGGATCCTGTGTGTTCTCAGCTTTTAACTGATGTCAGTGGATGCTATTGTTCCTTGGCTCTTTAAAGTGGAGCTCCAGCCCTACCTCCTCCCTGAACCCCCCCCCCCCCCACCTTTATACAGTGGATATGAAAGTCTACACACCCCTGTTAAATTCTCTGGTTTCTGTGATGTAAAAAAAAAAAAAAGAGACAAAGATAAATTTCAGAACTTTTTCCACCTTTAATGTGACCTATAATCTGTACAACTCAGTTGAACAACAAACTGAAATCTTTTAGGTGGAGGGAAGTAAAAAATAAATCTAATAATATGGTTGCATAAGTGTGCACACCCTTATACTAATCCTTTGGTGAAGCCCCTTTTGATGGGATTCCAGCACTCCGTCTTTTTGGGTATGGGTCTATCAGCATGGCACATCTTGACTTGGCAATATTGGCCCGCTCTACTTTGCAAAAACACTCCAAATCTGTCAAATTGCGAGGGCGTCTCCTGTGCACAGCCCTCTTCAGATCACCCCACAGATTTTCCATCAGATTCAGGTCTGGGCTCTGACTGGGCCATTCCAAAACTAATCTTCTGGTGAAGCCATTCCTTTGTGGATTTGGATGTATGCTTTGGGTCGTTGTCATGCTAAAAGATGAAGTTCCTCTTCATGTTCAGCTTTCTAGCAGAAAGCCTGAAGATTTTGTGCCAATATTGACCAGTATTTGGAGCTGTTCATAATTCCCTCTACCTTGACTAAGGCCCCAGTTCCAGCTGAAGAAAAACAGCCCCAGAGCATGATGCTGCCACCACCATGCTTCACTGTAGGTATGGTGACGGGCAGTGTTTTTGCGCCAAGCATACCTTTTGGAATTCTTACCAAAAAGTTCAACCTTGGTTCCATCAGACCAAAACACATTTTCCCGCATGCTTTTGGGAGACTTCAGATGTGTTTTCGCAAAGAATTTAGCCGGGCTTGGATGTTTTTCTTTGTAAGAAAAGGCTTCTGTCTTCCACTCTACCCCATAGCCCAGACATATGAAGAATATCGGAGATTGTTGTCACATGTACCACACAGCCAGTACTTGCCAGATATTCCTGCAGCTCCTTTCATGTTGCTGTAGGCCTCTTGGCAACTTCCCAGACCAGTTTTCTTCTCATCTTTGCATCAATTTTGGAGGGACGTCCAGTTCTTGGTAATGTCACTGTTGCACCATATTTTCTCCACTTGATGAGGACTGTCTTCATGGTGTTCCATGGTATATCGAATGCCTTGGCAATTCTTTTGTACCCTTCTCCTGATACCTTTTAACAATGAGATCCCTCTGAAGCTTATGAAGCTCTCTGCGGACCATGGCTTTTGCTGTAGGATGCGACTATGTTAATGACTATGAAAATGTTAGGAAAGACCTACTAGAACAGCTGATTGGGGTTAATCAGAGGCACTTTAAAATGATGGCGGGTGTGTACTGACTCCTATGTAACATGATTTTGAATGTGATTGCTTAATTCTGAACACAGTTACATGCCCAGTTATAAGAGGGTGTGCACACTTATGCAACCACATTTTAGGTTTACCCCACCTTAAAAGATTTGTGTTTGTATTTCAATTGAGTTGTACAGTTTTATAGGTCACATTAAAAAGGTGGACAACGTTCTTAATTGATTTATCTTTGTCTCATTTTTATACATCACAGAAACCTGACATTTTTACAGGAGTGTGTAGACTTTTTATATCCACTGTATATGATAAGTAAAGATGCAATACAGATTTTAATTTTCTGATTTTGACGGCGTGGTGACATTATGGGATTTACTAAAGCTGGTTCACGCTCATGCACTTCTGCATAGAAACCAATCAGCTTCCAGGTTTTATTGTCAAAGCTTAATTAAACAAGCGGAGGTCAAGTCTTTCAAGCTCAAGTTGGGGAGGAGCCTGGTCATGGCGGCTGTGGGGAGTGAGCGGCACTAGCCTTCGGCTAGGTACCGCTCCCCGACCTCCCTGGTGACCCTTAGGAGCCGACTCACTGGAGTCTGGAGGGCCGTGGAGTGGAGCCCGGAGAGCCGGAGATGGGAGCCAGACGAGGGTCGCAGTGACGGGCCGGCCTCTCCGGTCCTTGGTGAGAGAGGGACCCGGACGGCTGGAGAGCGGAGTGACGTGGCGGGGGTGTGTGACCGGCCGCGGAGGCTCTCTGGGAGAGGAGGAAGCCGGCCGGCCGCCTGATCTGACGGAGAGACGCCGGCTTACAGTTACCGGCTCTCTGATGCCCTCAACCCCCGGCTAACTACTACCCATAATCCCCGGATGGCTACTGTCTGTAGCCCCCGGTCTATTGCTGCCTGGGGCCCCCAGCCAGCTGACTCTTCGATTCTGGGTCAGGGAGCCCGGGAGCGCCAGGAGACCCACCCTGCATCCCTGAGACGAAGCCCAGAGGAAAAAAAAAAAAACAAAAAAAACCCAGGTACAGAGTTGGAAGCCCAGAGGAATCCCCCCCAGGACAGAACTGCTGTGAAGACCCTCCACCCAAGCTTGGAGCCACCATCCGGGGAAGAGAAGGGTGAGTGAGACCTGCTGGGGGCCTATTGTATTGTATAGTAGACTCCTGAGTGACAGTGGGGAACAAGGGGTTAAGGAGGAGAGGGGAGGATTCCCTGGGTTCAGAAGAGAAGAGACCCACGTTCCCCTAGGAGAGCACAAGTAAAACTCAGTAAACCTGTCTGGATTACAAACCATAGAGGAGAGGTATAACCCCATCTAGAGAATATAGAAGACAAAAGACTTATAGAGGATATGAAGAATAAAGGTCCTAAGGGAGCAGGGCTCAAAGGGTCTCAATCAGGCACGATAAAGAAATTTACATCACATGGAAACATTACGCCAGAAAGGGCCCAAGGCGCAAGCGCCAAAGGGGAAATGGACACTAGCTCAGGAAACAGCCCGAGACTATCACTGGGTATGAACAGCAGTTGTAGCCAACAAATAGCGGATGGCTTGGGACAAAAAGAACTTGATGGTGAACTACAAATACCGAATAAGAAGGAGATGATAGAAATGTTCCAAAGTTTGGAGAAAACGATAAAACATGAAATGACAGTAATTCGGAACAATTTAGGGCATCTGCTAATGAGAATGGAAGAAACAGAGGAGAAAGTTAAAACCCAGGCCCAAACCATAGATAAGCTAAGGAAAAAAATAACCCATTTGGAGAAAACCCAGAAAAAACTGTTCTACAGGATGGAAATTCGAGAAAATAAAGAAAGAAGGTCTAACCTTAGGGTGAGAGGAATTCCAGAGGCAGCAAAAGGGGAAACATTAAATGAACTAGTTAAAAAAATCTTAAACTCCATAAGAGACAGACCTGAAACAGAAGTGATTGAACTGGATGGAGTTTTCAGAATAGGAAAGTTCAAACAAGATACTGAGAGGGAAAGACCGAGAGATATTGTTGTACAGTTCCAGAAATTTGGGGTCAAAAATGAGATTTGGAAGAAGATCAAGGGAAGATCGTTAATTAAATATGGAGATTTGACTGTTCAAATTTTTGCAGATTTAACACCAGAGACTATGGAGAAGGAGATCCCTGAGACCCCTGTTAGAGCAAATGAGAAAACAGAACGTGCAATATAGATGGGGTACTTCAGCATCTCTAATTGGCTGGAAAAATGGGGTAACAGCATACCTGAGATTCCCGGAGGAACTGAGAGATTTTTGTGATAGACTGGATCTGCAAAGAATGGAGATAACTGGGTGGGAAGAAGAAGAAGAAAAAGGAGACTCGGATGATACGGGAGGGGAGGATTGGCAGCGGGTCGGGGGGAGGGGGAGAGAGGCTCTGGGGTTGGGGAGAGGGGGGAGGGAGAAGTGAGCAAAAAAACACGCTTTTCTTTTTCTCTCTCTTGTTCCCTTGCCCCCCTAGTACCCCCCTTTTTTGAGGTGGAAGTCCCTCTGGAGGCTCCGGTTGAGGTGGGGAAGTAAAGGCTATTGCAGAGCCTTGTAGATAGAGAAAGGGGTGCTAGGGAGGTCGGAGGAAAGGTGAGCTGTCCATGGGCGGAGTTATGCCCAATATTTTAAACTGTGGAAATATTCCACAAATGATTTGTAGGCAGTTTATAAGCCTAAAAATGGGTAGGGGAAAAGTAAGAGAGGGGGGGTGGGGGGGGGGGGGAGATGGGGGGAGGGGGGGAGGGGGAGTGGGGCTAATATTCTGCAAGTCATTCGGTCCTAATAGGAGGAGACGAATTAGAAGAGAGATAAATAAAATCAAGAAGGATGGAAGAAATACAGTTTTATAACATATAATGTGAATGGGTTGAATTGCCCTGGGAAAAGATTTAAGTTGTTTAAAGAGTTACATCATAGGGCAATGTCAGTGGTATTTTTGCAGGAGACACATTTTGAGATAGAATCTAATGTGAAACTAAAATCCAAATATTATCCTACATGGTATTACGATGACTCTCCAATTAAAAGAGCAAAGGGGGTGGCAATAGGATTGGCAAAAATATGAGATTTGAGTTGGAAGATAGAAGGACTGACCCGGAAGGGAGATTCCTGTTTTTGAAAGGTAAACTACAGGGAATTGAATGCACACTAGCCAATATATATTGCCCCAACAAGAAACCTGAGATCTTTCTGAAGGGTTTGCTAAAAAAATTGATAGATTTTAAAAAAGGGCGTTTGATAATAGCAGGAGATTTGAATCTCTGTATGGACCCACAAATGGATGCAACCTCCCTTGTGCAGAGAGAAGGGGGTAGGTCCCTGAGAGCTTTGAGGAAGGTGATCCACGAGTACCAGCTGGTGGACACCTGGAGAATAATGCATATGAAGGACAGAGACTATACCTTCTTCTCTAATGCACATGAGACATACTCGAGACTGGATTACATTCTAATAGATCATCAACTCATTGATATGCTGGTTAAAATAGAAATAGAGACAAGAACTTTTTCGGACCATGCCCCAGTCGTAATGAAAATGGGATGGGGAAAAAGGTGGACGGGAGGTTTAGAATGGAGGTTAAATGAGGCTCTTCTCTTGGACGAGGATATTGTGCAGAAGATCAGGGAAGAGATTAAGGTATATTTCCAGGAGAATGAAACAGAGGAAGTATCGACAGCTACAGTATGGGAAAGTCATAAGGTATATATAAGAGGAATCCTGATTGCGATGGGAGCAAGGAAGAAAAAAGAAAGAAGAGAGTGGGTTAGTGGACTCTTAAAGGAAATCCTGGAATTGGAGCAGATACACAAGAAAAAAACAACAATAGAAACAAGACAGAAGTTAAGGGATAAAAAGACGAATTAGAGAGATTGATGGAAGAGGAGAGGAGAAGAGTATATAATAAAGTATTAAGTGAAAGATATAGATGGGGTGATAGACCAGGAAAATACTTCATGAGAGCCCTGAATAAGAAGAAGAACAGGAATTATATAGAAAAGATAAAAAGCCCTAAGGGGGGAGATGGTCCACTCAACTAAAGAAATTATTAAAGTATTCACGGAGTATTATAGAAAGTTGTATAACATCAGCCACCAAGGATCACCAAAAGAAATTAGGGAAGGTATTAATGAAAAAAGGAGGACATATTTAAAAAATGCGGGATTGCCAAAGCTTAGTGAAACACAACTGAACTCCTTGGATGCAGAAATTTCTCAGGAAGAAATAGAAGCAGCATTAAGAAGTACAGGGGGAGGGAAAAGCCCAGGCCCGGATGGTTATACAGTTAAGTACTATAAAAAGTGAAAAAAAAAGTGAAGTACTGTTACCAAAGTTAAAGAAATATATGAATGACTTGGGAGGTGGGATGGAGGGGAGGAGGGAATCCCTTCAGGCCCATGTAGTTCTCATCCATAAGGAGGGAAAAGATCCCTCTCAGTGCTCTAGCTACAGACCAATTTCATTATTAAACACTGATACTAAGTTGTACGCAAAGGTCCTAGCAAACAGGCTGAAAGATCTAATGCCCGAATGGATTCATGGAGACCAGGTGGGCTTTGTTCAGGGGAGAGAGGGTAGAGATAATGGCTTGAGAACTCTGATGCTTATCCAGAAAAGTAGAAAAGGGAAAGCCCCGGTAGTGCTCTTGTCAATTGATGCCGAAAAGGCGTTTGATAGAGTGGACTGGGGCTTTATGATGGACAACTTGGAAGTGTTGGGGATTGGAGAGAGAATGCGTGAATGGATAGGTAAACTATATAAGGAGCCCACCGCAATCATCACGGTAAATGGAGAAAGGTCGGAATCCATTGGGATGTCCAATGGAACAAGGCAAGGATGCCCATTGTCCCCCTTGCTGTATGTATTGACATTGGAACCCCTGCTATTAATAATAAGGAACAGTGGAGCAGTAAAGGGAATCCAGATAGAAAATATAGAACATAAAGTAGCGGCCTTTGCGGACGACCTACTGTTTTATGTAGGCAACCCCCGAATAACACTACCAAATATAATGAAGATCCTGAAGGAATATGGTGAACTATCTAATCTAAAAATTAACCCAACAAAAACTGAGATTTTGAACATTAATATACCAAAGAGCGAAAAAGAAAAGCTACAAAAAGAATTCCCCTTTATTTGGAGAGAAAAAGATAAAATACCTAGGAATAAAACTTGCTACCTCATATAAACAACTGTATAGATTAAATTATATTTCTCTGATAAATGAGATTAAGGACGAACTAAAAAGATTAGAAGGAGGAAATCCATCATGGTTAGGACGTATGAACCTAATTAAAATGGTAATTATACCTAAAATACTCTATAGATTTCAAATGATCCCGATCAAACTCTCAGAGGCGTTTTTTAAGATGAGAAAAATGTTAACAAGATATATATGGAGGAATAAAAATCAAGAGTATCATATGAAACACCAAGTAGGACTAAAGAGAAAGGGGGGATGGGACTACCTGATGTCAAGAGATATTACAAAGCAGTAATGTTAGCAAGAATTTATGACTGGACTTTTAATCATAAAGGGGAAAAGTTGGGTAAAAATGGAAAATGATCTGAGTGGAATTAATTTGAGTAAGATGATATGGGTTCCAGCACATTATAGAAGAATTAAAGAGGGCACAAGCACTTACACCTTAATTGTCTTAAGGATATGGGATAATTTACATAAACACATGAAATGGGAATTCAACTCTATATTAATGCCTCTTGCAAACACAGAGTTTTTCCCCCCAGGAAAAGATGAGATATCAGAGAGATGGTTTAAAAAGGAAGATATCCAATTGAGAGACATATTGGTAGAGGGGGAACTGAGAACATTTAAAGAATTAAAAGAGATGGGAGGAGATATGTTTACTAAAATAGATGAGTGGAAATATCATCAATTAAAATGTTTTATAGGAACTCTCCCAAAACCCTTGAGATTAAAAAAGGAGTGGAATATGTTTGAAAGGCTATTAGAAACACGTAGAGATGGGAAACACGGTGTTACAAAAATGTATAGAATACTTACAGAACTAGACACAGACACAAAGTTAATTTTAATAACAAATTGGGAAAGAGATATGGGGGTGGGGATAGATGAAGATCAACAGAATAAGATATTTAGATTAGTTCACGAGAGTGTTAGTATGAGAGACGTTGAGATTAACTATAAATGTTTGACACGATGGCATATTACACCGAGCACTGAGCACAGGATGAGGGGGGAGAATTCAAAAATGTGTTGGAGAGGATGTGGGGAAGAGGGCACGGTGTTTCACATATGGTGGCAATGTCCAAAAATTCAGGTTTTCTGGAAGACAATAGTCAAATTAATAGAAATAATAACTGGAAATGACATAGGATTAGACCCAACCATGTGTCTCCTACATAGTGTTGAGACAACAGTAAATAAATATAAAGAATCAGGTGTATGGTACTACTTAAGTGCTGCAAAAGGGTTGATCCCCAAGTTTTGGCGGAAGACAGAGGTACCAACGGAGGAGGATTGGATCAATAGGGTAAACCAGATTAGCAGAATGGAAAAATCTTATCATATGCAGGAAGACAGGATGAAAATATACTATTCACGATGGGAAAAATGGGAAAAATCGGGATTGAAAGAGAAATATAGAAAACTCTAAACTCGGAAGTTATTCTAAGTTACTGGGCCTAGAGAGATTGGAGATCTTGCAGAGGGGAGGGAGGGGGGGAAGGGGGGAAATGGTGGGTTGGGAGGGAAGGGAAAGAAAAGAGGTAAATAGAAGGGACAGAGTAGAAATGTATTGATATTTATATGTATTGTGTCTCTTCTTATGGAAATTTTGTAATAATGTGAAAAATTAATAAATATTTAAATTAAAAATAAATAAATAAAAAATAAACAAGCTGAGGTTAGAAGCTGATTGGCTGCCATGCACAGCCGCACCAGCTTTAGTAATAATCACCCATGGGTCCTTTCTCTTCTTCCAAAATAGTATGACGACATCATGGGTCCGTTCTCTTCTTCCAGAATAGTATGACGACATCATGGGTCCGTTCTCTTCTTCCAGAATAGTATGACGACATCATGGGTCCGTTCTCTTCTTCCAGAATAGTATGACGACATCATGGGTCCGTTCTCTTCTTCCAGAATAGTATGACGACATCATGGGTCCGTTCTCTTCTTCCAGAATAGTATGACGACATCATGGGTCCGTTCTCTTCTTCCAGAATAGTATGACGACATCATGGGTCTGTTCTCTTCTTCCAAAAGAGTATGTCGACATCATGGGTCCTTTCTCTTCTTCCAAAATAGTATGATGACATCATGGGTCCTTTCTCTTCTTCCAAAATAGTATGATGACATCATGGGTCCTTTCTCTTCTTCCAGAATAGTATGATGACATCATGGGTCCTTTCTCTTCTTCCAGAATAGTATGACATCATGGATCCTTTCTCTTCTTCCAGAATAGTATGACATCATGGATCCTTTCTCTTCTTTCAGAATAGTATGAGGACATCATGGATCCTTTCTCTTCTTCCAGAATAATATGACATCATGGATCCTTTCTCTTCTTCCAGAATAGTATGACATCATGGATCCTTTCTCTTCTTTCAGAATAGTATGATGACATCATGAATCCTTTCTCTTTCAGAATAGTACGATGACATCATGGATCCTCTCTCTTCTTTCAGAATAGTACGATGACATCATGGATCCTTTCTCTTCTTCCAGAATAGTATGACATCATGGATCCTGTCTTCTTTCAGAATAGTATGATGACATCATGAATCCTGTCTCTTCTTTCAGAATAGTATGATGACATCATGAATCCTCTCTTCTTTCAGAATAGTATGATGACATCATGAATCCTCTCTTCTTTCAGAATAGTATGATGACATCATGGATCCTTTCTCTTCTTCCAGAATAGTATGATGACATCATGGATCCTTTCTCTTCTTCCAAAATAGTATGACGACATCATGGATCCTGTCTCTTCTTCCAGAATAGTATGACATCATGGATCCTTTCTCTTCTTTCAGAATAGTATGACATCATGGATCCTCTCTCTTCTTTCAGAATAGTATGAGGACATCATGGATCCTGTCTCTTCTTTCAGAATAGTATGATGACATCATGGATCCTTTCTCTTCTTTCAGAATAGTATGATGACATCATGGATCCCTTCTCTTCTTTCAGAATAGTATGATGACATCATGGATCCTTTCTCTTCTTCCAAAATAGTATGATGACATCATGGATCCTTTCTCTTCTTCCAGAATAGTATGATATCAAGGATCCTTTCTCTTCTTTCAGAATAGTATGATGACATCATGGATCCTTTCTCTTCTTCCAGAATAGTATGATGACATCATGGGTCCTTTCTCTTCTTTCTTGGCTGTATGGTGACATGGGTCTCTTCTCCTCTTCCTTGTTGGTATGTATACATCATGGGTCCCTTTAGTTCCTTGATGGAATGTGGACATCATGGAGCTCTTTTCTTCCTTGATGGTATGGTGACATCATAGGTCCCGTCTCTTCTTCGTTGACGGTATGGTTACATCATGTGTCCCTTCTCTTCTCTACAGTAGACATGTAGTCGCTCGGCCCAGTTAGTGAGCTTACATGTCTTGGCCAAAATACAGATACCTTCTGTGCGATTTGGTCTTTTGGTGAACGGTTTCAATGATGCGTTTAGGATGCCTACCACCCCGCCTATTTAATGAAGAGTACTGCAACACTAAGACATAATATAGAAGTGACTGATTTACATCAAACATTCACTGATGATGAACCAATTACTGTCTTTTAAAAATACATGGACCTGGAAGACTCGCCTGCAGTGAATGTCTGGGGAATATCAAATTCACATCTTTATGAATACGCCCCAAAGAGGTTGTGTCTGAGCACCAGGCAACCACAAATGAACTCCCCATTTCTTTTTACTCCTCTTATGTTGTTTCAGGGAGCCCCTGCAGTGGATTATTGTATGTGCTGATGGTGAGGTCTTACGCCGTGGCTATTCTCCTTATAACTGGCTTAGTAATTTACAGCGAGCACAGGTCTACTTTCATTACGGTTATACTGCATGGCGACTTGGGGGTTTGCACTTTTGCCTTGCAGCACTACGGTCATCTGTTTGAATTATTTATTTATTTCAGGTACTTATATAGCGCCGTCAGTTTACGCAGCACTTTACATATATATTGTACATTCACATCAGTCCCTAACCCTCAAGGGGTGTACAATCTAAGGTCCCTAACCCTCAAGGGGTGTACAATCTAAGGTCCCTAACCCTCAAGGGGTGTACAATCTAAGGTCCCTAACTTACATTCATACATACACATACTAGGGACAATTTTGACAGGAGCCAATTCACCTACCAGCATGTCTTTGGAGTGTGGGAGGAAACCGGAGTACCCGGAGGAAACCCACGCAGACACAGGGAGAACATGCAAACCCCAGGCAGGTGGTGCCGTGGTTGGGATTCGAACCAACGACCCTAGTACTGCCAGGCAGAAGTGCTAACTACTAAGCCACTGTGCCGCCCCAATTCCAACCATGACAGTCCCGGATTGTTGATCTGCATATGTTCCACCGTCCTAGGGCACCATGTGAAAACCCCTTCATGCCTGCAACACAGCCGGGTGCGGGAGCCCATTTCCACACCTCACCACATACAGACAGAAGACTGGGCCACACACTGAAGATTTTTAGAAAGTTCAGAAGGTTTACAGAGCATGCAGAAAGGACAGACAACACACATCACAAAGCCTGCCACCTGAGGCCATGCTCCTAACACATCGCCCATACCAGGGCTCTAGTAACAAAAAAAAAAAAAAGTGTATAGTTACCTGCTCTGTGCAACATAACTGCACACAGAAGGCCCAAACCTCTGTTTCTCAGCTCCTGGCTCCTCCTCTTCAGCAAGCACCCCCATAGCAAGCCACTTGCTATGGGGGCACTAGTGCAGGATTGATAATGAGCCTCACTGCCTGCATCCATAGACAACACAGCATGGCCCCTACCCCTGCTCCCTCATCATAGGATTTGACTAACAGCAGCAGGAGCCAATGGCTCCAGCTGCTCTCAGTCTGTCCTACAGGAGCGGGGAGAGGAGACAAAGCCGTTGCAGAGGGGCACAGCGCTGGATTGAGTGAGGGCTCAGGTAAGTAAATAGGGAGTAAGGGGTGATACTGATGCCTAAACATTTTTTGACCTTAATGCAGGGAATGCATTAAGGTAAAAAATGTTTAGACTTTAGAACCACTTAAATCATAATGAGGGGAGCTTACTGCCACTTTAACTATTCAACTTAAAGCATAATCCCAAACATGGCTGCCTCTCTGTGAAGTGTATCTAAACCAAAGAACAAAAATGTAATCTATTGCAGTTTACCAATCCTTAGATGTGTTGGCTGTATTTTTTTCAAGCTTTTCATCCCTTTATTTGCACCCAGTGATCCTGCCAGTAAAGCTCTTCCTGTCTTAGGGTGACAACATTCACTCAACGCACTATGGAGGAGCTATGTTGTCACCCTAGAACAGGGGTAGGCAACCTGAGAGCCGCAGGACTACAAGTTCCATCATGCCTCTGCAAGTCATAGCTGTAACTGTCAGTTTTGTAATCTTTGCAATGCCTCATGGGAAATGTAGTTCCACAACAGCTAGAGAGCCGCAGGTTGCCTACCCCTGGCCTAGAAGAAGTATGTTAAAACTGCAGAGAACCTTTGCCTCTCCTCATCAGGCAGAGGTGTCCTGTAGTCCACAGAAGTGAGCTGGGCAGGGCTGTTAACACTGGTAACAGCTACAAGCTCACTGGATTTCTGGCAGAATTGATTGCACGTATCGAACAGAAGTAACAAAACGCTTTCATTGGTCTAAACAGAACAGAAAGGGAGCAAATAAGATATTCGTTGCTAAAGTGAATATAAAGGCTACATATAATTAGGTTTAAAATCCTACCTATGCTGTACAGTGCTGGTACAAAAAGATCTGTGTAAATACCAGGGGCGGACTGACAACTCATGGGGCCCCCGGGCAATAGGGGATCATGGGGCCCCTATGTCCTTGCCCAAACTCAAAAAAGTCTATGAAAAAAAAGGTACCAGGGACATCTCATGGGGCCCCCTACTGACCTCGGGCAGTGCCCGAGTTTCCAAATGGTCAGTCCGCCCCTGGTAAATACATTATTGCCATTCAGTCTGGTTCAATCACGTGATGCAGCAGCTCCAGCTACCCTGCGTCATGGAGTGCCTGCTGCATGGGAGAGGAATGAGTGCCAACAACGATTGGGCAATGGAAGCTGGCGGGTGACATCACAGCTCCTGGAATTCAGACCCCTTGTCACGTGCTTCACAACACAAAGGAGCTGAAGTTTGTTCATCACGTGACTGGACTGGAGCAGACTGAAACAAGGTATTTACCCAGATCTTTGTTACCAGCACTATATGGCAGAGGTAGGAGGAGAGGGGAAGCAGTGGTTTTAAAGCAGACTTATACATCGCCTTTAGTCCCAAGTACATATACTTTAACCCCTCGCCTACAGGGCACTTATACCCCCTTCCTGCCCAGGCCAATTTCCAGCTTTCAGCGCTGTTGCGCTTTAAATGACAATTGCGCGGTCATGCAACACTGTACCCATATGAAATTTTTAGCATTTTTTTGTGACAGAGCTTTATTTTGGTGGTATTTAATCACCTCTGGGTTTTTTATTTTTTCTTAAACAAACCATAAACCACTGAAAATTTTGAAAAAAAAAAGTTTTTTCTTAGTTTTTGTTATAAAATTTTGTAAATAAGTGATTTTTCTCCTTCACTGATGTGCGCTAATGAGGCTGCAGTGATGGGCACTGATAGGTGGCACTGATGGACACTGATGAGGAGGCACTGGTAGGTGGCACTGATGGGCATTGACAGGCATCACTGATGGGCACTGAAAGGCAGCACTGATACATGGCACTGATTGGCAGCACTGATAGGTGGCACTGACTGGCACGGATGGGTGACACTGAAAGGCAGCTCAGATGGGCACTGATATGTGGCATTGATGTGCACTGGTAGGCACTGATGAGCACTGACAGCTGGCACTGCTGGGGCTACACTGATCATCAGTACTCTGATGATCAGTGTACATGTCCCCTCTGCGGAATGCCGATTACCGGCTCTCCTCTCCTCTGTCAGCGTGACAGCTCGAGAGGAGAGAAATGCAGATAACCGGCATTTCCCTGTGATCAGCTGTGATTGGACACAGCTGATCACATGCCCGAGCTGACATCTTTGGCTCTTTCTGTGGATCGGTGATCTGCTGTGTCCGAGGGACACAGCGCACCACCGATCGCCGCGCTGCGCGGCCCTTGAGCCATGCATGCGTGGTTAGAATGGGAGGACGTCATGTGACGTCCTCCCACAACGAGAGAACCACCTTGCGTCCGTCATATTACTATATGGCGGGCGGTGGTTAAATGGGATCTCCAAAAGTGAAAACTGAACTTGGTGTCGTTCTACAAATCTCATGTAATCCCATTATTATACATCTCAGTTTTACTTACCAAGGACTCCAATTTCAAGACCTTTCAGTCCCACCTCGATGCGCCCATAGATCTCTGTGGGTTTTCCAAAATCTGCCGCAATGACTTTGGTTTCCACGTTGAACTTTTCTCCTAAGAATGAATGAACAGAATAAACATACATAAAAACAGTTCTGATACATTAAATCAACGCTGGTAGGTGTATAGGAGCTTTCAGACAACAGCCATAGGATATGTTCTCAGAGATATTGGACTTCTATAGGAATATACAAGTATTTAATTCATACACAGGTCTTTCAATCAGAATCACAGTTAAAAACGACCAAAATAAAAATGAACAGCCCAATACAAGATAGAAAAAAGTATTGCAGAGTAAATCTGTGAACTGAAAGTAAATATTGCATCAAAACTGATATTTCCTATCACAAGGTCTTCAGTCCAATGGCCAGTATTCAACCTACTTTCTCTGAGCCCAGGTTGTTCTGGGCTTCCTTCTCAGCCTGTAACTAGACGTTCTAAGGAGGAGGAGCGCAGTGATGAGCTTATCTCTCCATCATTCGGCTCTCTCCTATCAGCCTATGAACTAATTGGCTCTTTGCTCTTTCTTCCCCTCACACTCCAACCCCGCTATACAGGGACGGATGCCAGGTCAGATTTGGGTACTTAACACGGCTTACGTTTACAAATCTATTTTTAACGTTGTATTAATGAATACAGAGCTGAATTAAATTTGTGCCTTTTATATCTCCATGTAGTCCAGCTTCAGCTGAAGTCCAGGCAAATATGAAAGACTCAAAATGAATGCAGCTCTGTCATCATTAGCCCAATATTAAATTTGCTTTAATGTAAGCAGTGCCAGTACCTGATTAGCCTTTTGTAGTTCCCTGTACAGCAGAGCTTAGCCTGGGAAAAAGAGAAGCATTGTAAGTAGCCAATGAGCTGTGCCGCAGTGCAAGGAGCAGAGAGCAGAACGAGGGAGATGCAAGCTAATCAGTCTACAGTTTCTTCTTTCACTGTCCAATCACAACCTGAGGGAGGGACAAGATCTGTAAGGCCTCCTTCATACGGGCACACTTAAGCATACGCCCATATGAGGGCAATGACTACCTGCACAGGTCTTCCATGCGTCCGCATGCAGGCAGTCCCATGCATTAAACCAGTGTTTCTCAACCTTTTTCCAGTCAAGGCACCCTTTAAAAATTATGGACAGTCCCGAGGCACCCTTTAAAATTATGGACAGTCCCGAGGCACCCTTTAAAATTATGGACAGTCTTGAGGCACCCCTTAAAATTATGGACAGTCTTGAGGCACCCCATTGTAAAAATGTGAAAAACTATTCTATAATTCTATAACGCAGCAACATCCACACATGTAGGGCACCCAACATTGAAGGCGATTTATTCTTCCAAAGCAAAAACACTTTTGCACACTGGTACCGACTAGTATTCAATTCTTCTCCATCACTGAGCTACGGTGATCCCAGCACTGATGGAGAGGGGCAGGGGAGGGTCAAACTAGGATGCTGTGCAGGCAGCGGACATCCTCCTTATCAACTGATGAGGTCATTGGTTGTCAGGACGCCGGCGGCTAGAAGGCCTTAATGGTGCACAATGAAAACCTGTGGCTTTATAGAACTAAAAGTCAGGCTTGTTCCTCCTACTGGCTTGGGCAATTATTAGACATTTTGCTAAGGCAACCCTGAAGAAACCTCAAGGCACCCTGGTTGAGAAAGGCTGCACTAAACAACATAAACCTGTTTGATAGATCTGGATGGATTAGGGCTTAAACCTGTAATTCTATATACAGTTGCAAGAAAAAGTATGTGAACCCCTTGGGATTACGTGGAGTTTTGCATGAATTGAGCATAAAATGTGCTCTGAATGTCATTTAAGTCACAACAATGGAAGAACACAGTCTGCTGAACATAATACTACACAAACATTAGATGTTGCCATGGTTTAATTGCACATAACATGTAAACATTCACAGTGCAGGGAGGAAAAAGTATGTGAACCTTTGGACTTAATAACTGGTTGACCCTCCTTTGGCAGCAATAACCTCAACCAAACGTTTCCTGTAGTTGCAGATCAGACCTGCACAACGATCTGGAGTCATTTTGGACCACTCCTCTTCACAAGACTGTTTCAGTGTAGCAATATTCTTGGGATGTCTGGTGTGAATCGCTCTCTTAAGGTCATGCCACAGCATTTCAATCGGGTTGAGGTCAGGACTCTGACTGGGCCACTCCAGAAGGCGTATTCTGTGCTGTTGCAGCCATTGTTTTGTTGAATTACTTGTATGCTTTGGGTCATTGTCCTGTTGCATCACCCATCCTCTGCGGAGCTTCAGTTGGCGGACAGATGGTCGTACGTTTTCCTGCAAAATGTCTTGATAAACTCTGTAATTCTTTTTCCCATCAATGACAACAATCCGTCCAGGCCCTGAGGCAGCAAAGCAGCCCCAAACCATGATGCTCCCTCCGCCATGTTTCACAGTGGGGATGAGGTTTTGATGTTGGTGTGCTGTGCCTTTTTTTCTCCACACATAGTGTTGTGTGTTCTTCCCAAACAACTCAATCTTGGTTTCATCTGTCCACAGTATATTTTGCCAGTAGTGCTGTGGAACATCCAGGTGCTCTTTTGCAAACTTCAAACGTGCTGCAATATTCTTTTTGGACAGCAATGGCTTCCTCCGTGGTGTCCTCCCATGTACTCCATTCTTGTTTAATGTTTTCCTTATTGTAGATGTGTCATCAAAAATGTTAGCATGTGCCAGAGATTTCTGTAGGTCTTTAGCTGACACTCTGGGATTCTTCTTTACCTCATGCAGCATTCTGCGCTGTGCTCTTGCAGTCATTTTTACAGGACGACCACGCCTAGGGAGAGTAGCAACAGTGCTAAACTTTCTCCATTTGTAGACAGTCTGTCTTACCGTGGACACATGAACATCAAGGCTTTTGGAGATACTTTTGTAACCCTTTCCAGCTTCATGCAAGTCAACAATTCTTGATCGTAGGTCTTCTGAGAGCTCTTTTCTGCGAGGCATGGTTCACATCAGACAGTGCTTCTTGAAACCAGTAAACCCAAAACAGATGTGTTTTTTAAGGGCAGGACAGCTGTCAGCAACACATCCAATATCATCACACTGATTGGAGTCAAGGTTGGCTCACTCCTGGCTCCAATTAACTCTGGGAGAAGTCATTAAGCTAGGGCCTCACATAATTTTTCCTCCCTGCACTGTGAATGTTTACATGTTATGTGAAATTAAACCATGGCAACATCTAATGTTTGTGTAGTATTATGTTCAGCAGACTGTGTTCTTCTATTGTTGTGACTTAGATGACGTTCAGAGCACATTTTATGCCCAATTCATGCAAAACTCCATGTAATCCCAAGGGGTTCACATACTTTTTCTTGCAACTGTATATCTATGGCTTTGTATAACTAAAAGATAGATTATATATCTCTCTCTCTATATATATATATATATATATATATATATATATCTCTATATCTATCTATCTATCTATCTATCTGACGCTAGATCTACTTTTATAAAGAAAAGGCCAAAAAAACCCGATAAGAGAAGGAGAAAAAAAAAAACAAAAAAGAAAAAAAAAAAAAAGAAAACAGCCGTCTCATTTCATAAGAAAACCGATGCAAAAGAAACGTGGGAAATGTTGTCCATAACCTTTATCAGATACCAGGGATTATTTTTAGAAAGTGGAATTAAGAATCGGGTTGCTATGAACGACGTCTCCACCCATCCTTTCCCCCGCAAACCTAATCCATTGATTGAAATCGCTTCATCAAGCAAGAGCATCCTCTGCTGCAGCCTGAAGTCACGATACAAGCACATGAATCGGCGGAGAAGCGTGCCTCCCCTCCCTGAACACGCATCTCTCTCTCTTTTTTTTTTTTTTTTTTTTTTTATGAAAGGCAGAAAAAAAAAAAAAAAAAAAAAAAAAAAAAACTTAAAGAGGAGAATTGCAGGCGATTTTCCTATAGATTTGTTTTAGTATGGAGGGCTATTTGAGGACAGGCAGGCTGCGTCTCTGCGATACCCATCGCCCTTTGCTCCCGTCAGAAAGCTTTTCCTCTTCTGAAGAATGCCGGTCATCATTTTATTAGTGAGGGGGGGGGGGGGGGTTGGAGACTGCAGGGCCAAGTTATTGCTGACCCTTAGGATACACTGTGGCAATGAAATTGCCTCCAGCAATGAAATAGTTAACATGGGGCTGAGCGATATAGGGGCAGGATAGCCGCCAAGTGGTAATATGTACAGGATAGCAGTATGGGGAGCATGACCGCTGACTGCCGTGTAACATGCTTAACCACAAGCCTACAGGGCACTTTCACCCCCTTCCTGCCCAGGCCAATTTTCAGCTTTCAGCGCTGTTGCACTTTGAATGACAATTGCGCGGTCATGCAACACTGTACCCATATGACATTTTTATCATTTTTTTGAGACAGATAGAGCTTTCTTTTGGTGGTATTTAATCACCACTGGATAGAGAAAACAGGTGGCGCACACACCTAGTGCATTATCCAAGGTTTATTGTAGGAGTGAAAGAATAATAAAAACATACTCACAGACGAAGCATGTATCTAAAAAGCATAGAAAAATGACAATGGCCAGAACGGCAGGCAAAGTGTTCTCACTGTCAAATGGCTGACGCGTTTCGGGGACAAATCCCTTTCCTCAGAGCTGATGACCAACCTCTGATGCAGATGTGTGATGAATGGAAAGTAGGAGCCTTGCTGTTGATGCCTGAGTGGGATGGTGTGGGAGTGTGCTTTATGCCTGTGGGGAAATGGCTGGGCTGGGCTCCTACTTTCCATTCATCTGTGAATGGCCACCTGTTTTCTCTCTCTCCAGTGGCTGATTTCCCCGTCTGAGGAGGGCTGCACCCCTGAAGCATTTCCTTTGGTTGTCGCTGTCCTGGTACCCTTGGCTTCCCTTTTGGCTGTGCATATCCTGAGGCGCTGGAGAGTACATACAATATCTTAATCACCACTGGGTTTTATATTTTTTGCTAAACAAACCAAAAACAGAAAATTTTGAAAAAAAAATGTTTAGTTTGTTACAAAATGCTGTAAATTATAAATTTTTTGCCTTCACTGATGTGTGTTAATGAGGCTGCAGTGATGGGCACTGATAGCCAGCGCTGATGAGGAGGCACTGGTGGGCATTGACAGACATCACTGGTGGGCACTGAAAGGCAGCACTCGTATGGTACTGATAGGCAGCACTGTTAGGAGGCACTGATAGGCAGCTCAGATGGGCACTGACAGGTGGCATTGATGGGGCTACACTGATAATCAGTGCCCTGATGATTAATGCACATGTCCCCTCTGAGGAATGCAGATTACTGGCTCTCCTGTCCTCACGAGCTGTCAGCGTGATAACGCGTGAGGAGAGGAATGCGGATAAGCGGCATTTCCTTATTTACATGCGATCAGCTGTGATTGGACATAGCTGATCACATGACAGAGCCGAAGTCATCCTCTTTCCACTGATTCACTGTGTCCCAGCACACCGCCGATCGCTGCGCACACACGTGTGGTTAGATTGGGAGGACATCATATGACGTCTTCCCAGAACCAGAGAACCGCCGCGCTCCCGTCATTTCCTTACATGGTAGGCGGAAGGCGGTTAATAACTATGAACTGGTCTGTAGAGACAAGCTGAATTATCACCCCCCACTGTCCCCAGCACCTCAAAATCATCACCAATGCTGCATAAAGGTGACAGGTACCTTTAACCCTTTCATTGCCAGGGATGGTTTTTTTTTTTTTTTTGCACAAGTTTAAAAAATCATTTTTGTCCTGAAGATTACATAAACCCCCTAAAACATACATACATACATACATACATACATACATACATACATACATACATACATACAGACACCCTGGAGAATAAAATAGTGGTAATTCCAAATTTGTGTGCCACACAATGTTAGTTCAATAGTATATGAAGTGTAAAAATTTTAGTAAATTTTAAAATATACTAAAGTTGAAATGGTTGCAAAGGTTAAAAGGTATTCTACCTTAAGTGTTACTAAACCCCCCACAGTACAATCAGTCTGTAGATGCAGTAAAGCATGCTTGTTATACTCATTGTGGGGTTATTCTCTGCATTATGCAAAAAAGCTGTTTGATTCTGTCTTCTCTGTTTCTCCCCACTGTCCACAGTCCCCAATCCATCTGCCGATAGTAGTGCTCTAGAAGGCACTCTGCACATGCTCAGTTTGTGATGTGTTGCCCGAGAGGGTTTTGTTTTTTTTGTGGGGGGGGGGGGTGCATGTGATCAACACATGGGGTTTTAGAGGGATATCCTGATGAAGCCACGTGAAGCGTTGGTATGCAACTTCCGGTGATGTGGTGATGCACTTCCGGGAGTGGGCGCCATTTTGGTACACCCAACAAACCCATGCAGTACACCCATAGCATGAGGTTTAGATGCTTTTTACCTATGGAGAAAATGTTAGTGGGCAATTTGTTTTTCATGTGATTTATTGAGTAATAAACGTTATTGCACCATGGAGGATCTCTTTTCTCTCTTACTAATATGATCCTGAGTGGGGAGTGAGCTGTATTGCGGTACCTCTGCCTCGAGGGACCCGAGAGGAGTAAGTGGTATTGCTGAAGCGAGCTTATGTGGCATCTTTCTCCTGTGACGAGATAGTATCCATAAGGATCGGTGGTGATCCTATAAAAGCGAGCTGGCCCTTGTGGTCACGGTTTGGAGGTGAGGGGCCATTTCTGCTATTTGAGGATATTTTCACAAGTGTGGAGATCACTTATTTCACCTCATCACCCGCATGAATTGTTTGAGGATCACGGCTATATGTTTTTTGTGCACTGGACATTATTTATGATTGATTTATATTTTGGATATTTTTATATGAGGTTGATTTATAAGTGGGTATTTTTTTTGTCAATTATGATTGGCACTCATTACTACCATTGATTGTCTTTCCCGATAGGGGGTTCACTTGTCACACTATAATTTTTGGTTTAGATTAGTCCCATTATTGGGACGGGGGGGTGGGGTATATATATTTATTTTGAGTCACTCAATAAGAGTTTTTAAAACAGGTTATTTCCTGTATTTTCACCAGTTTGCACTTGCATATTCACTGATTGGATCCTGATTGGATCAGAGCATCATTTGTGGTTTATAATATGTTTATTGTTTATTTTTGTCATATAGTTATTGTATAGCGCTTCACCATATCCATTAACCACTTGCCGCCCTGCCACTGCATATATACGTGTGCAGGGCTCCGCGCTCCCAATGTTTTCGCGGGCAGGGGGCGCGCGCTCCCGCCGACCCACGGGTGACACCATTTGATCCCTGAGGGATCAATCATTCGATTTCAGCCAGTGATGTCTGGCTGAAATCGGATGATCGGTCCCTGTCCTATCCTGTCCTGTGTTGACAGTTGCACAGGACAGGATATGATGTCATTCTTCTCTGCCTGGACACATTCCGTTCCAGACAGAGAAGAAGACATACAAATTGTGAGTAAAACAGCAAATACCCACAGTTAGAACACTCTAGGACACATTTAACCCCCTGATCGCCCCGACCCCCCAGTTAACCC
This sequence comes from Staurois parvus, assembly GCF_062004578.1. Lineage (NCBI taxonomy): Eukaryota > Metazoa > Chordata > Amphibia > Anura > Ranidae > Staurois > Staurois parvus. Next base: position 643,917 of record NW_028319591.1, on the reverse strand, counting down.
CTTCACTGCCCTGTCACCAGTGTCACTGATCAGTGAACCGATTTTTACTGATCGCTGTATCAGTGTCGCTGGCGACTTCCGATAGTGTTAGCGCCCCTCCCAGATAGCGCCAGATTGCCTGCCAGTACACCAGTAATCCAGTTTAACCCCATGATCGCCCCCCCCCCCCCAGTTAACCCCTTCACTGCCCTGTCACCAGTGTCACTGATCAGTGAACCGATTTTTACTGATCACTGTATCAGTGTCGCTGGTGACTTCGGATAGTGTTAGCACCCCTCCCAGATAGCGCCAGTTTGCCCCCCAGTACACCAGTAATCCCATTTAACCCCTTGATCGATCGAGGACGTAAATTTAGTTTGGGTACAGCATTGCATGACCGCGCAATTATCATTTGAATTAGTGCAGCGCTGTATAGTAAAAAAAAAAAAAAAAGCATAAATTGCAGTATCTATACCATAGTTTGTAGACGCTATAACTTTCACACAAAGCAATCAATATACACTTATTGGGATTTTTTTTTACCAAAAACATGGAGCAGAATACATTTTGGCTTAAATTTATGACTAACTTTGAGTTTACGATATATTTTTTATTGCTGAAAGTACAAAAAATTTTTAAAAAAACTATATTTTCAGTTTTTTTTGTTTATAGCGCAAAAAATAAAAAGCGCACAGGTGATAAAATACCACCAAAAGAAAGCTCTATTTGTGTGAAAAAAAGGACGTAAATTTCGTTTGGGTACAGCATTGCATGACCGCGCAATTATCATTTGAATTCGTGCAGTGCCAAACAGCAAAAAAAGGCCTGGTCATTAAGGGGGGTAAATCCTCAGGAGCTCAAATGGTTAATATTGATTTAGACACCTAGAGATGCCTACAATATAAACCCCAGGATACTAGACGATCATTCAGAATGCCATGGCATCGTTAAGATTTGAACCCTTCTAAACAGGATGGTAAAGACAGTAAGCATCATAAGATAAAGGCAGGAAGGTCTTCACAAATTCAAAAAACAGAAACATTTATAATAAAAGATTTACAGAAACAAATGCAACACAATAGCAGTGAATGAGGTTAGATGGACACACATGACATCTGGTATAGAGTAAGTGACAGCTCTGTGCAGAACGTCACTACTATGCAATGAGCTCTTGGGTGACCTCAATAACATCTCCAGGGGTAGCGTGGAAAGATGGGCATCAGTGAACCGACACATCATGGCCCGCAATTCTCCCCGGTGAGCACTGCATTATGTATCTGCTGTAGAGTCCCCTGGGCGCTTAGCCTCGTGACGCGGTAGAGACGTCTCTGGGCACTCAGGTGGCTTAAAGGACGCTGAAAATGCATTGCTCCAAAGTATTGCTGAGATACTACAGACAGGCTTGGAAAAAAAAAAGACCATTGTGCCACTGCCAAAAAGGACAGCCGACAAGATGACATTTTAGGGGACTTGCAGGAAACTATAGAAGGAATTATTTTTAGCCATTGATAGATGTATTTTCTTGGCTTACATTGTCATTTATCATCCTAACAAAAAGGCAAACACTTAAAAATGGAAAGTGTGTGACGACAAAAGTGACTTGCTTGGTGTGCATGCCGCAGGTCCGGACAAAAATGGGGAGAGCTAGGTTGCCAATCTGTCTGAAATGTTGAAGTCAATGCATGACTTATGGAAGTCTCTTTCACTTGTCAATGGAAGCACACGTTCCTTCGCTCTTTTAGGCCTTACTCCAGCCCAAACTGATTAAATATGGAAGCTGCCATTGCTGAAATGCTATCAAAAAGATCCCCAATAGCCTACGCAGTGCCATACATCCATTCTGCAAAATCTAAGCTCCGGGTCTCCACTACACCTTTCAACGCACACACACGGCCAGACCGTGAACATCCACGGATCCGTAAAGAATTGAGCTCTGTCATTTCAAAGCCGTTGTTTCTCATTTTTAGGGACTCTAATGACTGGCATAGTACCACTGGATTAACGTAAGGCCAACATGGTGCCTATATTTAAAAATGGGTCAAAATCTTTACCAAGTAATTATAGAACTGTTAGTTTAGCTTCTATAGTTGGAAAGATACTGCAGAGTTTAATAAAAAGACCACATAGAGGAGTTCTTGCTGGAAAAAATATTTTAAGCAACAGACAGCATGGATTCATAAAAGACAGAAGTTGTCAAACAAATCTGATTTTTTTAGGAGGGGGTGAGCAAAATCTTGGACAGAGGGGTGGCGGTGGACGTGGTATACTGGGACAGAGGGGTGGCGGTGGACGTGGTATACTGGGACAGAGGGGTGGCGGTGGACGTGATATACTGGGACAGAGGGGTGGCGGTGGACGTGGTATACTTGGACAGAGGGGTGGCGGTGGACGTGGTATACTGGGACAGAGGGGTGGCGGTGGACGTGGTATACTGGGACAGAGGGGTGGCGGTGGACGTGGTATACTGGGACAGAGGGGTGGCGGTGGACGTGGTATACTGGGACCGAGGGGTGGCGGTGGACGTGGTATACTGGGACCGAGGGGTGGCGGTGGACGTGGTATACTGGGACCGAGGGGTGGCGGTGGACGTGGTATACTGGGACCGAGGGGTGGCGGTGGACGTGGTATACTGGGACCGAGGGGTGGCGGTGGACGTGGTATACTGGGACCGAGGGGTGGCGGTGGACGTGGTATACTGGGACCGAGGGGTGGCGGTGGACGTGGTATACTGGGACCGAGGGGTGGCGGTGGACGTGGTATACTGGGACCGAGGGGTGGCGGTGGACGTGGTATACTGGGACCGAGGGGTGGCGGTGGACGTGGTATACTGGGACCGAGGGGTGGCGGTGGACGTGGTATACTGGGACCGAGGGGTGGCGGTGGACGTGGTATACTGGGACCGAGGGGTGGCGGTGGACGTGGTATACTGGGACCGAGGGGTGGCGGCGGACGTGGTATACTGGGACAGAGGGATGGCGGCGGACGTGGTATACTGGGACAGAGGGATGGCGGCGGACGTGGTATACTGGGACAGAGGGATGGCGGTGGACGTGGTATACTGGGACAGAGGGGTGGCGGTGGACGTGTTATACTGGGACAGAGGGGTGGCGGTGGACGTGTTATACTGGGACAGAGGGGTGGCGGTGGACGTGTTATACTGGGACAGAGTGATGGCGGTGCACGTGTTATACTGGGACAGAGTGATGGCGGTGCACGTGTTATACTGGGACAGAGGGGTGGCGGTGCACGTGTTATACTGGGACAGAGGGATGGCGGAGGATGTGGTATACTTGGACAGAGAGGTGGCGGTGGACGTGGTATACTGGGACAGAGGGGTGGCAGTGGACGTGTTATACTGGGACAGAGGGATGGCGGTGGATGCGGTATACTTGGACAGAGGGGTGGCGGTGGACGTGGTATACTTGGACAGAGGGGTGGCGGTGGACGTGGTATACTTGGACAGAGGGGTGGCGGTGGACGTGGTATACTTGGACAGAGGGGTGGCGGTGGACGTGGTATACTTGGATTTTGCAAACGCGTTTGACACAGTTCCCCCACACACAGCTAATGTGTAAGGTAAAGTCTACAGGCTTGGAAAAATCCATATGTAAATGGCTGGAGAACGGTCGAAAAGATTGTATTCAGAGAATAGTGGTTAATGATTCATACTCTGAATGGTGTGGGGTCATCAGTGGTGTACCCCAAAGTTCAGTGTTGGGACCCTTACTTTTAATAGATTTATAAACAATATAGGGTCTGGGATTAAAAATCCCATTTCAGTCTTTGCAGATGACACCAAGCTGTGCCGGGGAATAACGTCCTTACAGGATGTCTCCAATTTACCAGCCGACCTCAATGCTCTGTGTAATTGGGCAACTATGTGGCAAATGAGGTTTAATGTTGATAAATGTAAGGTTATGCAATTGGGGGCTAAGAATATGCATGCACCATACATACTAGGGGGGGTACAACTGGGGGAATCAATGGTGGAGAAGGATCTGGGGGGGGGGGGTGTCAATGGTGGAGAAGGATCTGGGAGTTCTGGGAGATCACAAGCTTCATAATGGCAGCAATGCCAAGCTGCGGTTTCTAAAGCGAGCAAAATCCTCTCTTGTATTAGGAGAGGTATAGACTCTAGAGAGAGAGATATCACCCCCCCCCCGCCCCCCCGGTACAAATCATTAGTAAAACCTCATCTGGAATATGCAGTTCAGTTTTGGGCACCAAGTCACAAAAAGAACATTGGGGAACTGGAGAAAGTACAGAGAAGGGCAACCAAACTGATAAGAAGCATGGAGGAGGTCAGCTATGAGGAAAGATTAGTGGAACTGAATTTATTCTCTCTTGAGAAGGAGATTAAGGGGGGATGGAAATCCATGTATAATACATAAGGGGGGATATGATCTCCATGTATAATACATAAGGAGGGATATGATCACCATGTATAATACATAAGGGGGGATATGATCTCCATGTATAATACATAAGGGGGGATATGATCTCCATGTATAATACATAAGGGGGGATATGATCTCCATGTATAATACATAAGGGGGGGGATATGATCTCCATGTATAATACATAAGGGGGATATGATCTCCATGTATAATACATAAGGAGGGATATGATCTCCATGTATAATACATAAGGGGGGATATGATCTCCATGTATAATACATAAGGGGGGGGATATGATCTCCATGTATAATACATAAGGGGGATATGATCGCCATGTATAATACATAAGGGGGATATGATCTCCATGTATAATACATAAGGAGGGATATGATCTCCATGTATAATACATAAGGGGGGATATGATCTCCATGTATAATACATAAGGGGGATATGATCTCCATGTATAATACATAAGGGGGATATGATCTCCATGTATAATACATAAGGGGGGATATGATCACCATGTATAATACATAAGGGGGGATATGATCTCCATGTATAATACATAAGGGGGGGATATGATCTCCATGTATAATACATAAGGGGGGATATGATCTCCATGTATAATACATAAGGGGGATATGATCTCCATGTATAATACATAAGGGGGGATATGATCTCCATGTATAATATATAAGGGGGGATATGATCTCCATGTATAATACATAAGGGGGGATATGATCTCCATGTATAATACATAAGGGGGATATGATCTCCATGTATAATACATAAGGGGGGATATGATCACCATATATAATACATAAGGGGGGATATGATCTCCATGTATAATACATAAGGAGGGGATATGAGCTCCATGTATAATACATAAGGGGGGATATGATCTCCATGTAGAAATACATCAGTGGTTCATATAGTGAACTCGGTGTAGAGTTATTCCCCCTGAGGTCATCACAGAGGACAAGGGGGCACTCTTTACATCTGGAAGAAAAAAAAATGTAATCTCCAAACATGGAAAGGTTTCTTCACAGTAAGAGCTGTGAAAATGTGGAATAGACTCCCTCAGGAGTTGGTTGTGGCCAGCTCAGTGGATTGTTGTAGGAAAGGCCTGGATTCTGTCTTAGATACACAGAATCTATCTGGATATAACATTTATAGGTAAAGTTGATCCAGGGAATATCCGATTGTCTCTTGGGGGATCAGGAAGGAAGGAATAATTTGAGTTATTGCGCAGGCATCAACTCAAGAGGCTTCAATTTCATGTATCAGGGTATGGGTGAGCTTGTCCCATAAAGTGTGTGTGATACACAGCCCCTGCATAATTAGGAAATAGGGTATGGGCAGGACAAACTCATAAAGGGAGCGTGATTTTGGCATGCCTACCCAGAAAATGGGCATACAAAAAAACAGCTGGCAGGGTTTACAGAACCCAGAGACCCAGCACCATGTTGTTGGTAAGTATGCTTTAAAGATGAATCCCAGGCATTGGCATGTTATACATAGTATAATTGTTCCAGCTTGAACCAATGTGATTGTGTATTATACCATAGCTGGCCAATGCACCTAGAAGCTGGAAATCATTGAAGTACACATCGCTACTTTGGTGATCTCAACTTGCTTCTAGGTCCTGCGCCAAGCAGCTTCTCTTGCATTGTGAATACAGGAGGTTGGGTACTTGCCACTTCTCTGAATGACTGTAAAGTGTTCTCTGATTGGATGAGGTGGAGAGGCAGGGCAAGGACATCATGCTCTCCACCTCATCCAATCAGAGAACATTTTGCATTCATTCAGAAACTGCAAAGCATTCTCTGAATGGTGATCATGTTGGGTGGTATCTCAGGAGACCAGGAAGGATTTTTTTTCCCTGCTTGAGCAAATTGGGTCATGCTTTGCTGGGTTTTTTTGCCGTCCTCTGGATCAACTGTGAGTATAGGATTATCTTTTTTTTTTTTTAATGGTTGAACTGGATTGACTTTTTCAGCCAGACTAACTATGTAACCTCCTGTATTCACAATGCATCAGACTGGCTGTTCAACACGTGGCTACTAGGTGTGGTATATACATAGTCACACCTGTCCAAGCTGGTCCAATGTAATCTTGTATAACCTACTGATGCCTGGAATTATTCTTTATTCGTGTAAGTCGAGTCAAAGGCTAACCAAGCTTAAATTTTCTCCCAACCCCATTCTAAGTTTATTCTATCCTGTAATAGAAAAGAGGTCTATACTTCCCTATTCTGAAGCTGATCCGTTCAAGTCACATCCAGTCTCCAGCAGTGGCTTCAGTGTAGAAGAGAGGCAGCCACAATGGCTGCAGAGTCTGGGCGATAACATCACCGACAGGCTTACTATGGGGCAGCCGTTGTCAGCTGCCCTTCCTCTACACTGAAGTTGGTGCTGGGACCTGATCATGTGTCTTCAGAATAGCCAAGTATAGACATCTTTCCTTTTACAGGGTAGATGGAATAGGCTTGGAATGGAGGTGGCAGTAGATTTAAGCTTAGTAAGGTTTTGACTAAATAAAAATGTTTCCCTTGAGAAAGGCCCGTAAACTGACGAAACAAGTCCGGGTGGAGCCAGTGACATCACGTAAACCAACGTGACACTGAATGTAGTAATACTGAGGTGATGCCGATGTCTTAGCTCCTTAAGGAAGCAATACATTAAATTGGCAAGCTGATTTTCTTGCACTGCACTAGAAATATTGAATTTTACTGCGAGTGATTTTTTTAGTGCTTTTCAATAAAATTCATGGTTCTTAACCACTTCCCGACCGGCCGTTGCATATAAAACGGCCGGACGGTGGCAGTACAGGGTCGGGTGGCCGTTTATGAACGGCCTCCCCGCACCCTGCTTGTGCGCGCTCCCTGGGAGCACGCAGCACCGCGATCCGGTGCCCGCTGTGTCCTCCGGACACAGTGAAACACCGATCGTCGGACGGGACCTTTGTACGAGGTCCCGATCATGTGATCACTGATTGGCCAATCAGTGATCACATGCAAAGTAGTAAGCAAGATGTCACTTGTGACATCATTGCTTACTACGTGTGAAATCTGTGAATGATCACAGAGGTCACATGGTACAAGGCTATTCACAAAAGCCTTGTACCATGTGACAAGCTGTGACCAATCACAGCTCACTCGGTACTTCTCAATGAGTGCAGGAATGCAGACAGAGAGAAAGAGAAATGATTGCTTTTACATCCTATATGGGTGTAAAAGCAATCAGTGTGAAAAAAAAAAAAAAAAAATCTTCATCACAGCCCACAAGTAGTACAGTGTCACCATGGTGACACTGTACTGCTAGGGTGACATTATGTAAAAAAAAAAAACAAAAAACAAATAAAAAATATAAAAAAATAAAATAAAAATGTAAAAAAAAAAAGTTTAAAAATTATAATTTTTGGTTATAAACTAATTTGTTTTTTTTGTTTTTTTACTAAAAAGATAACGGAAAACATTTTGGCAAAGATTTATGATGAAATAATATTTAATTTGCAAAATTTTATTAAAAAAAACACTTTTGTTAAAATTTTTGGACTTTTTCATTTACATAGCAAAAAAAATAAAAATCCCAGCGGTGAATAAATACCACCAAAATAAAGCTTTATCTGTCTCCAAAAAATGGTAAAAAATTAATTTGGGTACAGTGTTGCATGACTGCGCAATTGTCATTCAAAGTGTGATAGCGCTGAAAGCTGAAAATTGCCCTGGTCAGGAAGGGGGTAAAAGTGTCCGGTCTGGAAGTGGTTAAGAGGTATGCATGATGATGGCCTTGTCTTGAGCTCTTTAAGCTGCTGTTAACAAGCGAAGTGTCATTGTTAATTCGGAGATCTTGATGCAAGGCAGGAGTGGAAGGGCTACTGGTGAATTTGCAGAGATCCACAATCAGATAAAATATCCCATTAAGGGTCAGTTCACACCACAAAAAAAACAAAACAAAAAAACAACGCACTCCAGATGCTCACACCACACTCCACTCAGTTTGCTATGTTCCAGTATGGTTCTGTGCAGAAAAAAATGCAGCATGTTCTACTTTGGAACTGACTGTACTGGTGTGAACTAAGGCCACTGGAATACATGGAAACAACTATGCATGCATTTTTGATGCAAAAAAAAAAAAACAAAAACAATCGCACTGGACTGCATCTAGGGTGGACTAGCCCTTAAAGATAAAAAGGTGCACTGAGACCCAATTAGTGTATAGGTCAATCCCTTGAGATGCGTAGTTGGTGCGATGGGTGGTGGATCACACGTAGTGCTTTATATTCACAAGTGGAATTTGAATTGTATGTTGGACTTAAAAACACATATTGGAATACATTGGAGTCTTCCACCACTATTCATAAAGTGTTTTGTAATATCTAGGCTGCACAGTATATATGGTTGAATACGATTAGAGTGTGTAAGAACTTGGATTATTTGGGGGGGTCCCACCATCATTCATAATCATTTTCCACATATGAAATAATGTAAGTTAGGGAGGGGGTTGCGCTGCATTTTTTCAGTATTTTTTATTAGGTTTTGACTTACCTCACACTTTAAAGGAAATGTAGCTTGTTTTTTTTTAATACATGCATGTGTTTAAACCTCCAAAGGCTAGAGCTGCAAAGGCAATTTTGATCCCGTGCTAAGAGATTTGACCACTTGCTGGCAGTCACCTCATTAGGCTAAAGCAGCGGTCTCCAAACTTTTTAAGTAAAGGGCCAGTTTACCGTCCTTCAGAGTTTAGGGGGCCGGACCGGAAAATGTCCCGACATCAATGGGAATAAATAATGCCCCATCTTTGGTGTTAGTGAGAGGAATTGTGCCCCATTGATGGTGACATTGGCCTCCATTCTTAGTATCATTGGGATGAACTGTGCCCAATCGTTGGTGTCATTGGTTGGAATTGTGCTCCATCTTTGGTATCACTGGGAGGAATTAGTTGGTGAAGCGAAAAACAAACAAAAAGCGCACCAACCTTGCGCATTACCTCAGTACGCCAAAATGTATTAGTCACAGAATAATACTCACAAACAATGAAGTATATCAAGCATGTAAGTCCACAAAGGGACTAAGGATAAAAGCAGCCTGCGCGAGTCCCATCATAGAAGTGGACACTCAGGTAACAGCTGACGCATTTCGAAGGGCGTCCCTTCCTCCTCAGAGCTCTGAGGAAATAGTGCCCCAAGGGTCAGATAAAAGCAAGCAAAGGGCCACAGTTTGATGACCACTGGGCTAAAGCTACACAGAAGTAAACAAATGGAATCCAAACAGATCCCAACAAGCGTTCAACCGATAAAAATCGGCCTTCCTCACCTACACCTCCTCCCTCCATGCTGCCAAACAAGCCTACTTTGTAACCCTCATCAATACCCTCTCCTCCAGTCCTCGCTGGCTCTTCTCTACTTTTAACTCTCTACTCTCTCACCACCCCCACCCAGTACCTCACTCACCACCTACAAGATTGCTAACTACTTCCAAAACAAGATCGACGCAATTCGTAGGGACATCGCCAGTGCTCAGACTTCCACCCCACCTAGCCTCCCTCACATGAAAACCCCCTCAACACTCCTCTCCTCTGACCTCGCAACTGCCCAGACCTCCACCCCACCTAACATCCCTCACACTAAAACCCCCTCAACACTCCACTCCTTCGACCTTGCTACCACTGAAGAGGTCACTAAGGTCTTCTCCGAAGCCCATCTCACCACTTGCCCCCTTGACCCTGTCCCCACACAACTCCTACGGTCACCCTCCTCCTCCATCCTACGCTCCCTCACTCACATCCTCAACCTCTCCCTCTCTACTGGTGCATTCCCCTCCCCTCTAAAGCATGAGCACATCACTCCCATACTTAAAAAACCTTCCCTAAGCTCCCACCTCAACGACAACAACCTCCTCAATCCGCTACAGTCTGGCTTCCGTCCCCTACACTCCACTGAAACCGCCCTCCTCAAACTCACCAACGACCTGCTAACCGCCAAAGCTAATGGCCACTACTCAGTGCTCCTACTCCTTGACCTCTCTGCGGCCTTCGACACAGTTGACCACCCCCTCCTCAAACGATACTCTCTTGGCCTCAGAGACTCCGCTCTCTCCTGGCTCTCTTCCTATCTATCCCAGCGCTCCTTCAGTATTACCTAGAACGCTGCCATCTCCCCCTCTCTGTTGGGGTCCCTCAAGGCTCTGTCTTTGGGCCCCTTCTCTTCTCCATCTACACCTCCTCCCTTGGCCAGCTGATACACTCCCACGGCTTCAATTACCCTCTCTACGCCGATGACACGCAAATCTATCTCTCTACCCCTCGCCTCACCCCTTCAGCCTCCGCTCGAATTACTTGCCTACTGAGCGACATATCAGATTGGATGTCACTCCACTTCCTCAAATGAAACCTTTCCAAATCCGAGCTCCTAGTTCTCCCCCCAGCCCGCACCCCCCCCCCCCCAACCTCTCTATCACGACCAACACCACCACCATCAGTCCCACCCCGCAAGCCAAAGTTCTAGGTGTCACTCTAGACTCCAATCTGTCCTTCCAGCCCCATGTGCAATCGCTGGCAAATTCATGCAGGCTCCACCTCCGCAACATCTCCAAAATACGTTCGTTCCTAACCCCAGAAACTACTAAGCAACTCATTCACTCCCTTATTATCTCGACTACTGCAACTCCCTCCTCACTGGCTTACCTCGTCACAGGCTATCCCTACTTCAGTCTATCCTGAACTCTGAGGCCAGACTCATCCACCTTACCAACCGCTCCGTATCCGCCACCCCCTCTGCTATTCCCTCCACTGGCTTCCGATTGCCCAACGCATAAAATTCAAATTGCTAACATTGACGTATAAAGCTGTTCATAATACTGCCCCAAACTACATCACCGACCTGATAGCCAAATACCACCCAACACGTAATCTTCGCTCCTCACAAGACCTCCTACTCTCTAGCTCCCTGGTCTCCTCCTCCCATGCCCGGCTCCAGGACTTCTCCGGGGCTTCCCCCATCTTCTGGAACTCACTACCCCAATCCATCAGACTGTCACCTACCCTCCTCACCTTTAGGCTCACCCTGAAAACCCACCTCTTCAGGGAAGCCTACCTCGCCCTCACCTAACTTCCGATCTCCTCCACTCCTCCTACCACTCCATCCCCCACAGCCATTTCCTCCTGTACCACTATCCCCTCCCTTCTAGATTGTAAGCTCCAAGGAGCAGGGCCCTTGAACCCCTCGTGTATTGTATTGTTATTGTACTGTCTCATGTATTGTCTCCCATTGTAATGTACAGCACTGAGCAAACTTTTGGCGCTATATAAATACTGTATAATAATAATAATAATAATAATAAAGTAAACTATGCAAGTAGCACATACAATAGTACCCATTTTATAATAAGAATGCAACTGAAGTGTAAACACTCAACATCAAGGTGGACAGAAGACAGGAAGGAGGAGATTTCTCCATTGGAGTCCAAAAGAGACATGACAGGCCAGTACCTCAAGCCCCCCACATGCTTCACCAACATCTAAAAATATCATTAACCATTTGATTGCCCCCCCCCCCCCCCCATAATAAATCTAAGTTGCTGAGTCTGGCAGTAGCCTATGAGAGGAAAAGCTTTACTCCGCACACTGAAAGACAATCCGATTTATTTCCATTCATTCAGAAAAATCAGGCCAAGAGCTTCTGTAATCCCATCATGCACTTCTCCATTCACGGAAAGCAGGCGCGAGGATCATGTGGCCCGTTCAAGCAGAAACTGGAAAGTGACACTCACAATGGCTGCTGGGTTTGATTAAAAGTTCACTTCTTAAACAGCAGGCAGGAAGAGAAAATAATTCCTCTGATTATGTCTGCACAACTGGGGACTGGGCTAAAAGTTGCTTTTAATGAAATGTTTGCATGTGCAGGAATGTGGCTTGCAGCAGGCAGCTTGGTATCTTGAGGATGAAGGCATGACACACAAAAACCCTTAGCTTCACTTTATGGAGACGTTTGGCTGTCTTTGGGCAGTTGGGGGTCCAGAAACTGCAACTACCACTCAAAAAAAAAAAAAAAAAAAAAGTCCTGCCATGTGCAATGGCTTGACATACAAGGGAAAACATTGTCCAATTCCTTAAAAACTTGCCCTCCAGCAGATTTACCCCCCCCCCGAACACCCCCCCCCCCCCTCGCCCCTTTATGACCAGGCCATTGTTTTTGCTATATGGCACTGTGCTACTTAAACTGGCAACTACGCAGTCATGAAACTTTGTACACAAATGAAATTTATATAATTTGTTTTCCCCCCACACAAAATGGAGCTTTTTGGCGGTATTTGATCACCACCGAGGTTTTTTTTTATATGTTTTGTGCTGTAAGAAAGAAAAGAAAATTATAATTTTTGCTCTAAAACTTATACATTAAAAAAAAATTATTCATAAATATAGACCAAAAAGTATTCTGCTACGTGTCTTTGGTGAAATAAATAAATACATAAATATCAATAGGCGTATATTAATTGGTTTGTGTGAAAATTATAGCATTTCCAAACTAGAGGTATGGATACTGGAATTTTTTTTTTTTTTTTTAACAATGGCAGCAATCAGCGACTTCTAGCGGGACCATGATAGTACAGTGGGCATTCTGACTATCTGCCACTGACATTTCCAGTTACACTAATAAAATCATCAGTGCTAATAAAACGCACAGACACTGTACTAATGAGACTGGGCAGGAAGGGGTTAACAACGGGGGCAATCAAAGGGTTAACTATGTATTATTGGTGTGCACTGTTTTACTAGGTGATCTCCCAATCGCCGGGTCCCAGCCATGAAACGCTACCCGGAACCCGGTGACTGACATGTACAGGAGCCAAAGACAGTGCAGGTAGACGGGAACGTGCACCCCCTACCCTGAGAAGGAGAATCGTACACACATACATTCATCGTATTTGCCTTTTTTTCCCCCTTTTTTGCATCTTAGTGCTGCTGATCTCCTCCAGTCTTTCAGCCACTTCCGGTCTACATGCGCTTGCAGCTGCACATCATTGCTCCTGATAGTGTCAACAATCATGCCCATAGAGTGTCGGCATGGCAGCCTATAGTCTCCACCAAAAATGGTTGGGACAGGTTCACAATGCCAGAGAACAATTGGAAGCCTTGGACAGAGCGCTGTCACCCCATAACTATACGTACCTAAACAAGAACCTTCATGAAAGGATCACCGAGTATTATTTTGATAATGATTTAATGATTGCACCAGTTGGAGTAATAGAAGCTCATAGGGACTAAGACTGAGTGCAGCTTTCCTCCCCTTTAGCTTATGGTATTACAGGGTGGAAGTGAAAGGTGGAAACAAGCCTTGAAAAGGCCAGGTTCACCTTTTGTAAAAAAATAAACATATGTTTAGATTTTTTCAGGCATTTACCAAAACATTCAAGCTATAGTTCTATAATGGATCTAGGCGGACAGTGCGCACTCTCAGGTTTAATTTGAGGGTATGTAGATCCAAATTGGGGGAAGGGTTTAGGAAGTACAGCTCTTAAGAGTAGCCATCCCCCCTTTTTCAAGAGACCAAAAGTAATTGGACAATTGAATATAATCAAATAAAATGTTAAATTGGTAATGTCCATGTGTTCCAGACTTCAGGCAGTCATTGCCAGTAAAGGATTCTCAACAAAATATTACAAAAGACTGGGTTTCCTCCTTTCTGATGCTTTGCCTGAAGTCTGGAACCCATGGACATTACCAAAGGCTCGGTTTCCTCCTTTCTGATGCTTTGCCAGGCTCTAACTGCAGCTGTCTTTAGTTGTTCTTTGTTTGTGGGTCTTTCTGCCTTTAGTTTTGCCTTCAGCAAGTGAAATGCATGCTCAATTGGGTTGAGATCAGGTAATTGACTCGGCCATTGCAGAATATTCCACTTCTTTTCCTTCAGAAGCTACTGGGTTGCTTTTGCAGTGTGTTTTGGCTCATTGTCCATCTGTACTGTGAAGCGCCGTCCAATCAACTTTGCTGCATTTGGCTGAATCTGGACTGACCGTATATCTGTAAACACTGCAGAATTTGTCCGGCTTCTTCTGTCTTCTGTCACATCATCAATAACCACCAATGACCCAGTGCCACTGGAAGCCATGTATGCCCATGCCATCACACTGCCTCCACCATGTTTTAGAGATGACGTTGTGTGCTTTGTATCATGAGCTGTTCCAAGCCTTCTCCACACATATTTCTCCCCGTCATTCTGGTACAGATTCATCTTAGTTTCCTCCATCCAAAGAATGCTTTTCCAGAACTGGTCCGGCTTTTTTTTTTTAGAGGTTTTTTGGCAAAGTCTAATCTGGCTTTTCTATTCTTCAGACTTATGAATGGTTTGCACCTTGTGGTGAACCCTCTGTATTTGCTCTCGTGAAGTCTTCTCTTGATTGTAGACTTTGACAATGATATGCCCACCTCCTGGAGAGTGTCCTTCACTTGTCTGGATGTTGTGAATGGGTTTTTCTTTACCATAGAGAGGATCCTGCGATCATCCACCACTGTTGTCTTCCGTGGACGTCCATGACTTTTTATGTTGCTGAGCTCACCAGTGCGTTCTTCTTTCCTCAGAATGTACCAAACTGTGTATGTGGCCAATCCTAATGTTGCTGCGATCTCTCTGATGGATTTGTTTCGTTTTTGAAGCCTTACAATGGCCTGTTTCATTTGCATTGATAGCTCCTTTGAACGCATGATATAGGTTCACAGCAATAGATTCCAAATGCAAACACCACACTTAAAATCAACTCCAGACCTTTTAGCTGCTTAATTGATGGAGAAATAACAAAGGAGTAGCCCACACCTGGCCATGAAACAGCTTTTGATTCAATTGTCCAATTACTTTTGGTCCCTTGAAAAATGGGGATGGCTGCTCTTAAGAGCTGTAATTCCTAAACCCTTCCTCCAATTTGGATGTACATACCCTCAAATTAAACCTGAGTGCACTTGAATGTTTGCCCACTCACAAAGAGCTGATCAGTCTAAAAATTGAATGTTTGGTGTATTGTAATACAGAGACAGAATAGCAACAAAAAAATTCAAAAGAAATGCATGTCCAACAAATGATGCCAATTTGCATGTTCATGAGGGAAAGAAGTATTTGATCCCCTATCATTCAGGATTTCTGGCTACCAGGTGTCTTTCATACAGGTAACAAGCTGAGATTAGAAGCAGTCTCTTAAAAAGGAGTGCTGCTAATCTCATTTTGTTACCTGTATAAAAGACACCTGTCCACAGTAGCAATCAAACAATCAATCAGATTCCAAACTCTCCACTATGGTAAAGACCAAAGAGCTGTCCAAGGATGTCAGGGACAAGATTGTAGACCTACACAAGGCTGGACTGGGCTACCAAACTTTTGCCAAGCAGCTTGGTGAGAAGGTGACAACAGTTGGTGCAATCATTCACAAATGGAAGAAACACAAAACAAGTGTCAGTCTCCCTAGGTCTGGTGCACCATGCAAGATCTCACCTCGTGGAGTGTCAATGATCATGAGAACAGTGAGGAATCATCCCAGAACTACACGCGAGGATCTTGTCAATGATCTCCAGGCAGCTGGGACCACAGTCACCAAGAAAACAATTGGTAACACTACGCCGACCCCTGATATTTCACCAACCCCTCTACGGCCCCACGCCCCCCCAACCCCCCTGCAAAGAAAATTGTAAAAAATAAAAAATGTAATATAAAATTAAAAAATTAAATAAAATGAACTAGTGACGCTAACCTCTGCCCTAATGACGGACACTGTCCACCGCCCTACTGACTGACACCGTACACACATTGTTCTCCTATTTAGTTAGGCCTTGCTTGTTAATTTCCTAAACCCCGGTGATTTTTGATCCTTCATGTTGTTCAGGCAGACATCTACCGCTAAAAAGTGGCCTACCCCTGATCTAGCTATTTCCTCCCAAGCTTTACTGTCCATCGTCTTCCCCTTTAATTTTCTGGATTTAAGTTCTTTCAATCATGAAAGCTTTGCATCACATATGGGTGTTATTTAGAGTGGTCTGCATGCAAATTCAATCTCCCTAGGAATGCCCACTCCTCTAGAATGACACCCACCCATCAAGGCATTTTAATATTTGCATAACTCCTAAGAGCCAGCACATTTTTTGCATCAGGGTTGAGAGCTCTTGAGAGGAGTACTGAGGCAGGGTGCTGTGGGGTTTTCAGGAAGCTATGTACAGCACCCTGCCAACCTCTCCCACTAGCCACGAGCTGCTTGAATAGCAGAGAGAAGCACAGAGACCCAATGATGACATCACATTAAATATACTATGTAATGAAAACATAAAGGCTTTATTTAAATGTTTGAGTAGAATGATGGTGGGGCCGGGGAGTGGAGACAAAATAAAACAAGATAAATGTCAGCTTTTTAGTCTACGGTTATTACACACACAGTATCTCCCAGAAGTGAGTCCACCCCTCACATTTTTGTAAATATTTGATTCTATCTTTTCATGTGACAACACTGAAGAAATGACACTTTGCTACAATGTGACGTAGTGAGTGTACAGCTTGTATAACATATAAATTTGCGGTCCCCTCAAAATAACTCAACACAGCCATTAATGTCTAAACCGCTGGCAACAAAAATGAGTCCACCTCTAAGTGGCAAGGTGCAGATTGGGCCCAATTAGCCATTTTCCCTCCCTGGGGTCATGTGACTCGTTAGTGTTACAAGTTCAGGTGTGAATGGGGAGCAGGTGTGTAAAATATGGTGTTATCGCTCTCACGCTCTCATACTGGTCACTGAAAGTTCAGCATAGCACCTCATAGCAAAGAACTCTGAGGATCTAAAAAAAAGAATTGTTGCTCTACATAAAGATGGCCTAGGCTATAAGAAGATTGCCAAGACCCTGAAACTGAGCTGCAGCACGGTGGCCAAGACCATACAGTGGTATAACAGGACAGGTTCTACTCAGAACAGGCCTCGCCATGGTTGACCAAAGAAGTTGAGTACACGTGCTCAGCGTCATATCCAGAGGTTATCTTTGTGAAATAGACATGAGTGCTGCCAGCATTGCTGCAGAGGTTGAAGGGGCGGGGGGTCAACCTGTCAGTGCTCAGACCATACGCCGCACACTGCATCAAATTGGCCTGCATGGCTGTCGTCCCAGAAGGAAGCCTCTTCTAAAGATGATACACAAGAAAGCCCACAAACAGTTTGCTGAAGACAAGCAGACTAAGGACATGGATTGCTGGAACCATGTCCTGTGGTCTGATGACACCAAGATCAACTGATTTGGTTCAGATGGTGTCAAGCGTGTGTGGCGACAACCAGGAGTACAAACACAAGTGTCTTGCCTACGGTCAAGAATGGTGGTGGGAGTGTCATGGTCTGGGGCTGCATGAGTGCTGCCGGCACTGGGGAGCTACAGTTCACTGAGGGAACCATGAATGCCAACATGTACCGTGACATACTGAAGCAGAACATGATCCCCTCCCTTCGAAGACTGGACCGCAAGGCAGTATTCCAACATAACCCCAAACACACCTCCAAGACGACCACTGCCTTGCTAAGGAAGCTGAGGGTAAAGGTGATGGGCTGGCAAAGCATGTCTCCAGACCTAAACCCTATTAAGCATCTGTGGGGCATCCTCAAAACGGAAGGTAGAGGAGCTCAAGGTCTCTAACATCCACCAGCTCCGTGATATCATCATGGAGGAGTGGAAGAGGACTCCAGTGGCAACCTGTGAAGCTCTGGTGACCTCCATGCCCAAGAGGGTTAAGGCAGTGCTGGAAAATAATGGCGGCCACACAAAATATGGACACCTTGGGCCCAATTTGGACATTTTCACTTAGGGGTGTACTCACTTTTGTTGCCAGCGGTTTAGACATTAATGGCGGTGCGTTGAGTTATTTTGAGGGAACAGCAAATTTACATGTTATACAAGCTGTACACTGACTACGTCACATTGTAGCAAAGTGTCATTTCTTCAGTGTTGTCACATGAAAAGACAGAATCAAATATTAAAAAAACAAAAATGTGTGGGGTGTACTCACTTCTGACAGATACTGTAGATGTAAACATACATGTCTGACATAACATAAGAAGTATGAGGAAATGAGAGCATTCCTTCATCTTTTGAGAGATACACGAGTGCGTGACCTACTCTTGATATGACTCAGGGCCAACCACTGAGAAGCATCTGGGATCCTGGAAGAGACTAGCTGAGAGGATATTGGTCAGTACCGGCTACAGCAGACTTACCGAGCCAGCGCAGAGTAGGAGATCCTGCAAGATGTTCCAAAAAGCAGCTCTGGCATTTCTCATCCACCCACAGAAACATGGGAGAGCCAGGGGGAAACCGGCATCGCTGCTCATCCCACTGAGAGACTTTCCTCTCCCTGCCCCTCCATAACTTTCAAGTGACTTACAATCACAATTATACACAGGGACTTCAGGGGGACAAAACTCACAAATACAAGTCAGCAATTATACGTGAATCAGGATTTCCCAAGCTGGACATCGGTACCCAGGGGGTGTGTGTTTTGTTGAATAGTTATTTTTGGTGCAAATGTGTCACAGCAATTCTTTTTTACGCCTGATTCATCGGTGTAGTGTTTTGGTCCCAAAGCTTCAAACTTAACTCTATCCTTGCAGTGGGGCCCCTTTTATACTTGTTTTTTTCTAGGGGACAGGAATACGGTCAAATAATTTATTAATTACTCTTGCAGGCTCTCTTCTGTAAGAGCAACACCCCCAAAGCTGCTCCTTTTCACTGCCAGACAGGCTGCAGCCTCAACGGAAACGATGCAGGACCTGCAGCCTCAACGGGAACCGTGCAGGACCTGCAGCCTCAACGGGAACCGTGCAGGACCTGCAGCCTCAACGGGAACCGTGCAGGACCTGCAGCCTCAACGGGAACCGTGCAGGACCTGCAGCCTCAACGGGAACCGTGCAGGACCTGCAGCCTCAACGGGAACCGTGCAGGACCTGCAGCCTCAACGGGAAACAATGCAGGACCTGCAGCCTCAATGGGAACAATGCAGGACCTGAAGCCCTGCACTTTACCTGAGGACACAAGAGGACCTGCCCAAATCCCAGGAACGTCAGAATGGTGGAGTGCCAACTGCTGGGGAAGTATGAGAAATAAGATTAGTAATTTACTTAACCAATCATCTCCTAAACAAGACAAGCATTTAACCCTTGTAAGGGGGGTGGTGCAAGGGTCATTTTCTTCTGCCCAGAGTTTAGCTTTGAAGCAATTGTATATCTAGATTAAAAAAAAATTAAAAATACAGTGTCATAGTTACCTGCTGTGTGTAGAAGTTTTGCACAGAGCAGCCCAGATCCTCCTCTTGTCGGATCCCCTTCTGGCGTTCCAGGCTCCTCCACCCTGCTGAGTACCCTCATAGCAAGCAGGCACTCCTGCGGGTTCGATTCAGAACTGCACTGTGAGTGTCCATTTGAACACAGAACGCAGGCCCCATCCCCTGCGCTATGTTCACTGGCTGCAATTGACAGCAGCAGGAGCCAATGGCTCTGGCTACTGTCTCCCTGTCCAGTGAGGAGAGAGAGCAGAGAATGCCACTGCTCTCAGGCACAGTGCTGAATCGAGGTTCGGGTAAGGAGGAAGCTGCACAATTAATTTTTTTTTTTTGCTTCAATGCAGGAGAATGCATTAAGGAAAATCTCTTCTGCCTTTAAAACCACTAAAGTTGAATTTTAATTTACGTATATATTTTGCTACCCCTGTTTTCTCCCTTCCCCCTCATGAACATGCAAATTACATTTTTAAATAAAACATATTTTCATTACACAATGGATTTTAGACCCAGGTCTTTGCTTCTGGTGGCTGATGGGAGGGGCCAACAGGTTTCTGAAAACATCACATCGCCCTGCCTCAGTACTCTGCTCTACAGCCATCAGCCCTGATGCAAGCAGTAGGATGGCTCTTGGGAGGAGTTATGCAAGTCTCAAAAGGAGTTCATTAGGTGGATATCAGCCTGGAGAAGTTGTTGACCCATGGCACAATACATCTACATGCAGACCACCCTAAGGATCACCCACATACGATGGTGAACCTCCATAATTGAAAGAACTGACATCCAATTAATAAAAGAGGTGGGTCAGGGATAGTTAGGCTGGACAGGAAAGGGCTAGAGGATGATTGGACACCCTCCATTCAGGATATGAGGTAGACGATCTGATTTGCTGTAGCTTCTAATGCACATTTTGAGAAGCTCACAATGCACCAGGTACAGGCATTTGTTTTGATGTCACTTATCATACCCCAAATGGTCACCTGTCTTGGAAAGCTAGTATTGACGTGTTGTCATTAGCCACAAGATTTTCTCTTCCATTTTTAAAAGCATACTGAAAAAAAAATAACAGCTGAAATGAGTCAAAAATAAAAGGGGAACCAGACTCACGGATATTTTTGGACACCATATCAAGCTTATCCTGCGATCTACTGATAAGAACGATGGAAATGCCATGCCTCGCCAGCTGCAGAAAAATACCAGAATAATTTAGTCAGTTATAGAAATGAAAAAGTCTACAAAACCAAAAGTAATCATGGAATCCTCTTCATTAACACCAATAATGGGGCACTATGCCTCCCACTGACACCAGTGATGGGGCGCTATGCCTCCCACTGACACCAATCATGGGGCGCTATGCCTCCCACCAGTGATGGGGCGCCATGCCTCCCACTGACACCAGTGATGGGGCGCCATGCCTCCCACTGACACCAGTGATGGGGCGCCATGCCTCCCACTGACACCAGTGATGGGGCGCCATGCCTCCCACTGACACCAGTGATGGGGCGCCATGCCTCCCACTGACACCAGTGATGGGGCACCATGCCTCCCACTGACACCAGTGATGGGGCACCATGCCTCCCACTGACACCAGTGATGGGGCACCATGCCTCCCACTGACACCAGTGATGGGGCACCATGCCTCCCACTTACACCAGTGATGGGGCACCATGCCTCCCACTGACACCAGTGATGGGGCACCATGCCTCCCACTGACACCAGTGATGGGGCACCATGCCTCCCACTGACACCAGTGATGGGGCACCATGCCTCCCACTGACACCAGTGATGGGGCACCATGCCTCCCACTGACACCAGTGATGGGGCACCATGCCTCCCACTGACACCAGTGATGGGGCACTATGCCTCACACTGATGGGGCGCTATGCCTCCCACTGACACCAGTGATGGGGCGCTATGCCTCCCACTGACCCCAGTGATGGGGCACTATTGCTCCCGCTACTGAACAAACCCTGAGGCCATATTTATTCTCATGAATGCTGGGCCTGAGGACATTTTCTACCCCCACTGGCCACAATCCAGCCCCCCTAGTCTGAAAAACAATAAACTGGTCTTCTGAAAAGTTTGTTGACCTGTGTGTTGTAGCAAAACCCCAATTCTCACCTCTTCTGCATATGCCTTTCCAATTCCATCTGTAGCTCCAGTTACAACTGCAGGGAAAGAAAGAACAGAGAAAGGTGAGATAAAGCTCATTAACATCAACATACAGCATTTATTAACATTCACTGGCATGTCAGAGACATCAATGGGCTTATCTAAAGTACATGTACACCCCAGCAAACCAGAAATGGCTGCATGGGATTTCTCTGGTGTGCGGATGGCATTAGTCCTTGACTGTGTATTGTCTGTAAAAAGGCAACTTGTAGATGTGTGACAGGTGAGAAAACACAAAACAGGTTTGTTGAATAAATGGGTCAGGGGCTCCGAAAGCCACACTAACATGAACCTTGCGGTTTGGGTAGGCTGATCCTGGGGAGGCAGCCTAAAGGCACAAAAAGGGTTTTTACTGCCAACACATTTCAGGGGCTTTAGTGCACACACTTCGTCAGGGTAGAACTAGATACAGAAAACATACTGTAAATAAAAATAAAACTGATCTGATAAAAAAGAACCGAGACTGAAATACATACAGGATTTCAGTGCACAGAATACAGTAATGAAAAGGATAGCTGAGCCAGACCCTGGTGAAGAGAGAGAAAGAGAAAAAACAAAACGTTTCGGGGATGTAAAAACCCCCTCTCTCAAGAACCTCCTACGTAATATACCATCTGCTATATGTTGCTCAATGTACCCAGGGCTGCTGTTAGAAATCATGGGGCCCTGTACAGCCTACCTTACCCGCTTCTCCATCCTGCAGCAATCCCCCATACCCTACAGCAATCAGCAGGAAGGCAGGAGGGAGAGGCGAAGAAGCCCTGAAAAGGCACACCGGGGGGCCCAGCAGCAGGGGGAAGGAGACTATTAAGGAGAGATGACCAGTGATGCGGGTGGGGAAATTTACTAGAAGAGATCCCTGTAGTTTCCCCCTGCAGCAGCTAAAAAAGTAGTGAGAGGGAGAGATGAAGTCAGCCTTCAGCTGCAGGAAGAGCCATACAGGGGTTCAGTTCCCAAAATCCACCCCCCCCCGCCCTGGTTACCGCCTCCTGTCCATGAGCATTTACTAGAAGAGATGCCCTGTAGTTTCTCCCTGCAGCAGCTAACAGGAAGTGAGAGGGAGAGGAGATTTATTTATTTCAGGTACTTATATAGCGCCATCAATTTACTCCGCACTTTACATATATATTGTACATTCACATCAGTCCCTAACCCTCAAGGGGTGTACAATCTAAGGTCCCTAACTCACATTCATACATACACATACTAGGGCCAATTTAGACAGGAGCCAATTCACCTACCAGCATGTCTTTGGAGTGTGGAAGGAAACTGGAGTACCCGGAGGAAACCCACGCAGGCACAGGGAGAACCTGCAAACTCCAGGCAGGAGGTGCTGTGGCTGGGATTTGAACCAGTGACGCGAGTACTGCCAGGCGGAAGTGCTAACCATTCAGCCACTGTGCTGCCCCATGAGATGAAGCCAGCCTTCGGCTGCTGCAGGGAGAGCCATACAGGGGCTCAGTTCTTGTAATCCCCTTACTGCCTTGGTCACTGCCTCCTGTCCATGATCCAATTCCTCATGCTGCCCGGGCATCCCCTACTAAACCGATGGGGACTGGGCCCTGTACAGGAGGACCGGTGGTACTCCCTTATCAGGGAATACCTATGCTGTATTATGCGTGATGTGATATGACATACTTCAATATTTGTACATATTAGTATAATTGTATGTACAGTTGTGTTCAAAATAATAGCAGTCAGACCTCACTAACCGGATCAATCACTGTTTTTGGTAGAAATGATATTTCTACATGGCAAATAATTTCCTAGCAGGTGTAGTAGAGTAATAGAAATCCAACAGACCCAACAGTCATGACATGCATGCTGCTGATTCTGTGCAATTGAATCACTCATTGAAAGGGGCGTGTTCACAATAATAGCAGTGTGGAGTTCTATTAGTGAGGTCATTCATTCTTTGAAAAACAGGTGGCAATTATTGCCCTTATTTAAGGAAGGAAGGCAGCAAATGTTGGACATGCCGGTTACAGTGCATTTCTCTCTGAAATTCTGAGGAAAATGGGTCGTTCCAGACATTGTTCAGAAGAACAGCGTACCTTGATTAAAAAGTTGATTGGAGAGGGGAAAAC